>NC_059281.1:341602-376602 GCF_017591435.1 Portunus trituberculatus
ACCCTTCTTTAGAATGGATACCACGATTGCGTATTTCCATACTGCACGAAAAATTCATTGTGACTACTGATGTATTAATGATGGTAGCTAAATAAGGAATAATCACAGGAAGAGAATCATTAAGGAATCTTAGTGGTATCCCATCAGATCCACATGCGTCACTGTTGTTCATACATGCAATGGTAAGAATTAAAGTATGCTAGTCAATTGGCTTGGGTCTGAACAGATAGTTGGGGTCAATATTATCAACTGAATCTGTAGTTGGGAGGCGTGTAGAGTCACATGAGTGAATCTTCTCAAAAGTGTAAATGATTGAGAATATTGGTTAACTCTTGTTTTAGAGGGTTGAACACAATAAGGATGAGAGGAAGAAGAAAGCCTTGTGCAGCGAGGCCACAAGAGAAGGGAAGACATGCAGTTAGTAATATCAATACAACAGTTACCATGAAAATAGCTATAAAAGACAGAAAGGTATGCAACATTACGGCGTTGAGAAAGAGGCAGAAGACAGTCAGTCAGAGGAGGGGAGTTAATGAGACGAGTACTCCATAAAAGGACGGATAACAATTAACAGATGGAAGGGCGAGAAAAACTGGCGGAGACGCCTCAGAACGCTTAACTTCATAGAAGCTATTTTAGCAAGAGATGAGATGTGAATATCCAGTTAAGATTATGAGTAAAGAACAGACCGAGTTTTCTCTGCCCCAATCAGAAATTTTAGAGAGAACAGAAATCAGGCGTTCCGTGGCGTATCTATTGACTTCCTAACCTAAAGGGTTGGTGGTCTCTGAAAGGACGTGGAAAGATGTAGAGTGGTACCATCAGCGTAGCAGTGAAAGAGCAAGAAGTTTTGTTTAGATCATTAATGAATAATAAAAAAAAAGAGTGGGTGACAGAACAGAACTCTGAGAAACACCATTGTTAATTAATAGATTTAGGAGAAAAACAGTGGCCGTCTACCACGGCTGCAATAGAACGGTAGGAAAGGAAACTTGAGATATAGTTGCAGAAAGAAGATAGAAACCGTTGGAGGGGAGTTTTAAAATCAAAGCTTTGTGCCGGACTCTTTGAATAACTTTTGATATGTTTAACGCGAAAGCAAAAATTTCACCGAAATCTCTAAAAGAGGATGACAAAGACTCAGTAAGGAACACCAGAAGATCACCAGTAGAACAACCTTGACGGAAGTCATACTGGCGATCAGATAGAAGGTTCTGAAGTGACAGATATTTAAGAATCTTCCCATTGACGATAGATTAAAAAAAAATTATACAAGCAAGAGATGAAAGTTATAGGACGGTAGTTTGAGGGATTAGAACGGTCCCCCCTTTTTAGGAACAGGCTGAATATAGGTGAACTTTCATCAAGAGCTGGTAGAAGTCGGTAGGCATAGTTTAAAGAGTTTTGCCAGGCAAGGTGCAAGCACGGAAACAGTTTTTGAGAACAATAGGACGGACCCCATCAGGTCAATAAGCCTTCCGAGTGTTTAGGCGAGAGAGGGCATAGAAAACATTATGAAGAATTTTGATTGTAGATATGAAATAGTCAGAGGGAGAAGGGAAGAGAAGGACAAGCCCAGAATCATCCAAGGTGGAGTTTTTTAGCAAAGGTTAGAGAGAAGAGTTCAGCTTTCGAAACACATGAGATGGTAATAGTGCTATCAGGATGAAATGAATTAAGGAAAGACGAAGAAGTAAAGTTATTGGAGATGTTTTTGGTTAGATGCCAGAAGTCATGAGGGGAATTAGAGTTTGAAAGATTTTGATATTTTCTATTTATAAAGGAGTGTTTGGCAAATTGAAGAACAGACTTGGCATGATTCAAGGCAGAAATATAAAGGGCATGGGATTCAGGAGATGGAAGGCTCAAGTGTCTTTTATGGGTAACCTCTCTATCATGTATAATACGAGAGCAGGCTGTGTTAAACCAATATGTAGAAGGTTTAAGTTGAGAAAAAGAATGAGGAATGTACGCCTCCATGCTAGACACTATCACCTCCGTTATGCGTTCAGCACAAAGAGATGGATCTCTGACACGGAAACAGTAATCATTCCAAGGAAAATCAACATAATACCTCCTTACGTTCCCCTATCTAGCTAAGGTCAAACGCAAGAGGCACCTCCGCTTAGGGAGATCCCGGGAAGGAATTCGAGAAATAGGACAAGAAGCAGAAATGAGATTGTGATCGGAGGAGCCCAACGGAGAAGGTAGAGTAACAGCATAAGCTGAAGGATTAGAGGTGAGGAAAAAATCAAGAATGTTGGGGAATCTCCAAAACGGTCAGGGATACGCGTAGGATGTTGCACCAGTTGCTCTAGGTCATGGAGGATAGCAAAATTGAAGGTTAGTTCACCAGGATGGTCAGTGAAGGGAGAGGAAAGGTAAAGCTGGTGATGAACATTGAAATCTCCAAGGATGGAGATGTTCGCGAAAGGGTAGAGGGTCAGAATGTGTTCCACTTTGAAAGTCAAATAGTCAAATAATTTACTATAGTCTTACTTTCAAATAGTCAAATAATTTACTATAGTTACAGGAGTTACGGGAGAGATAAACAGCATATATAAATTTAGTTAGAGAGTAGAGAGTGACTGTTGAGTGTAAGCCAGATGGTAGAAAACTCAGAATATTCAAGAGCTTGGGCAAGAGAGTAATTTAATTCGTGGCGCACATAGACGCAACATCAGCTTTGGAACAAAAATGTGTGTGTGTGTGTGTGTGTGTGTGTGTGTGTGTGTGTGTGTGTGTGTGTGTGTGTGTGTGTGTGTGTGTTAGATTTTTATTAATTTATTGATTTCACTGTAGAGACATCGTGCCAAATCAAAAGAATACAAACGTGTTCCTGATAGACACGGCGTGTAACAGCCGTCCAAAATTCCGTGTTTGGTGCTCAATCGAAAGGTATTTTTTTTCCAGTTCCCCTGATTTACATGTGTTAGCCTTGTGCTATGCAATGAAGTACTTTGTTTTTAGTATTTGTGAACTGTTGCCTCAAGTAAACATCCTTCTTAATCTCGGACCCTGACTAAGATTGGAATCTTTATGCTTGAGAGAACCTTAGATCAATGAAAGATCTGAATAAGTATAGTTATTTATACATGTGGAAATAACTTCCTCTTTCTATAGCTGAACATTTGTAAATATCACTGAAAAGCAAATTTATGTAAGATCTCAAGAAATATATCCGCAAATTAATGTGGAAATATTTATTTTTATTCATTTTTTCTTCTTCTCGGAGTTGGGCCCATGTCAACCCAGGTCTGCAGATCTGGTTCATCATGACATCACCAAGAATAAGCGACTTCGAAGGATTTCCCAGCAAGCTTCTCCAAAAGTATCCCAATTTGAACATTGTTGGAGCAGATGTTGAGAAGATGGTAGAAGACACGCCACTCAAGCAACTCTTTGATTCCAAGAAGTGGATGCAGAATAACAGTAAGAAATTTTGCGTAGCACATAATTCGCTTTTCCTTTCTTTTTTTCTTACTTTTTTGTTTACTATCTTATCTATTTGTTTTATATATATATATTTTTTCTAAACACTGAGTAAAGACTATATATCATCAATTCAGAAAATGATATCGTATATGAAGACGATTTCGCATTTCATGCCTTCCCACTTAGAAATATTCGCTCGAGAATAATCAGAATTTTTTCCTAAAATTATCGCGAAATAGTGTATCTCCTCAACTATACGGATCATGGGATATCAAATATAAGATGAAAATGTTTAAGAATTCTACATCATGTAATTTACATCTCATAACAAATGTGTGGTTCCCCAGCAGTCTGCCGAGTCAAGTGCTAACTAGATCCATCTTTTAATCTCGATGATCGCAGGAAAAACGGTGTATTCAGCCTGGTGTGCTTACACACACACACACACACACACACACACACACACACACACACACACACACACACACACACACACACACACACACACTCATCTGTACATCACCAAATTTTGGAGAGGAAAAGATGGATTGTCATAGCTATATATATAGTTTAACCAAATCTTCTTTAATTGATTGTTTTCAGTTGTTCTTTTTCTTCATGGGAGCTGCTCCCTCTTTATCATTTTAATCAATTTTTAATTTTCCTTTTTTTCCAAGTTCAACCGGTGCATAAAACCATAAATTATCGTTCTGTGATGCTTAAATGTAAAAAAGCTAAAGCCGTTTCCTTCCCAAAAGCCATTTTTTAATATCTTGCAGTCTTGCCTCATCGCCTGAGTCACGCGGAAAAAAAAAATAATAATGTATCACTCAGTGTTTGTTTAAACGTAAAAGATTTCATATGAATATTTTTCTCTTGATAAACTTCATCCTCTGGTATCCTTATGCTGGAGTCACACTATAGGTTTTGTTTTTCTACGACGTTCCCGACGGTCGTAGGAGGGTTGTTGCCGACAGTAATGACGTCATTTTAACGGCTTTTGGCCTGTCGTAAGATGTCGTGAGTCAAGTCGTACGTTTACGCGGTGATATCGTACGTTGTCGTAAGATATCCTTGTTGTCACACGACATCGTAGAAGCATAACGATAATCGAGCGTTGCATTCGACTGTCCGGATCAGCCAAAATGACGGCAAGTAAGCCCAACACTCTTCTTTTGGGGCAGTCTCTCACCCAGCCCCAGCCCCCAGTCTGTCTTTGCTTGTCACAGGGTTCGGGTGCGGGGCGATCACGCTCCGCTCTGAGAGACCACTGCATGGCTCAATGCTCATTCTTCCATCCCATCTTATATATATATATATATATATATATATATATATATATATATATATATATATATATATATATATATATATATATATATATATATATAATAAATGGTCCAATACACGTTTTTTCTCTGAATTCCCAGGAATTTGTGTGTATGTGTAAAATATTAACTTCTGTTAACATAACTTGGGCATAATCGTTGATTAACTGAATTGTGCTTAGGGACGGATGTCCAAATAGAGGCCTCTCTCTCTCTCTCTCTCTCTCTCTCTCTCTCTCTCTCTCTCTGTTGATTTGATATGTTTTTTTTTTTCATTTCAGGTAAGATTAAGTAAGGAGGGTAATGCAATTTATGCACATAAATCTTTCTCAAAATTCTTAGGAATTTGTGTGTATGTGTAAAATATTAACTTCCGTTAAAATTACTTGGGCATAATCGTTGATGAGAATAATGTTAATTGAATTGTGCTCTCTCTCTCTCTCTCTCTCTCTCTCTCTCTCTCTCTCTCTCTCTGTTGATTAGATGTATTTTTTTTTTTTTTTGCATTTCAGGTAAGATTAAGTAAGGAGGGTAATGCAATTTATACACATAAACAAGAAAAAAATAGGTATACATTTAATCTATCAACTTATTCTAGACATAAACAAGAGAGAAAATAGGTATACATTTAATCTATCAACTTATTCTAGAACACTTGGTAAATAAATACATAAATAAATAAATATATATATATATATATATATATATATATATATATATATATATATATATATATATATATATATATATATATATATATATATATATATATATATATATATAATGTTTTCGAGACACAGCACGAGGATAATTCTTAATTCTCCCATAAATCACATCTGTGTAAATGCTAAACACACACGCAAATGCATTTTGAAAAATTAAATAAAACAAGTAATTGAATACATAAAAACACAATTATCACAAGCAGAACATAAAGTTAATTGTTATTGGATAGTACACAATCTCCTGTGTGTGTGTGTGTGTGTGTGTGTGTGTGTGTGTGTGTGTGTGTGTGTGTGTGTGTGTTGGGAAAGGTTGTAATATTACTTGTAGGTTGGGTCTTACTCGTGGAGGGATGAAGAACATATTGGAGGGGACAGAGTATGATTTTGTTTTCTATTTAAAACTTCTTTCTTTTCTTGTCTTCATTTCTACATGTATAGGTCTTCCTCCTATTCATTTTGAGGGCTTTGTTTAGATTTATTGAGAGAGAGAGAGCGAGAGAGAGAGAGAGAGAGAGAGAGAGAGAGAGAGAGAGAGAGAGAGAGAGAGAGAGAGAGAGAGAGCCAAGACTTCTCCTTATACCAGGAAAGTAGAAAATATCCTCTTCCTTAGACCAGCAAGCAGCTAGCTTATATGTACCCAACAAGAATTATGTGTAACAATTACCAATTGAGATAAAATCAAAACCAAACCGAGAGAGAGAGAGAGAGAGAGAGAGAGAGAGAGAGAGAGAGAGAGAGAGAAAAAATGTTTGGAGATGTCTTGACTCTTGAGCGGGCAAAGACAGACTGGATCACGCGTCTCTGGACTGTGGCCCGGTTGTTGGGCTCATTTGTCGCCATGTTGTTTCCCCGCCCACATGCGCGGGCGTCCAACTATTTATCCCTGCTGCTAACGACATCGTTCGACATCGAACGAGTAAAAAATCGTTAAAATACTGGTCTTTGAACATACGTTTCGCGGTAACGCACGAAAACGTTGTCGCTAGAATCGTCGTGACCAGTGTGACCGCTCGCGAGTTGCCGCCAGTTGAAAAAAAAAAAAAAAATAGCCTCAGTTTACCCGAAGACGATGGGAAAAAATAAGGGTATGATGGGTATGATGTCCCACCGTCGTCGCAAGATCTCTTAGGGACATCCTTATATATCCTTAGACAGGCCCATTGGACATGAGTATGGAGGGGCCGCCTCCGACACCACAGGATTGAACATCCACCCACCTTCAGACCCCATGAGGGTGGACTTCCTTCGTTTTGCGTGTCTTTCTTGCACCGAAATACTCCCAACCGTTACGACAGTCGTATGCAATCGACGGGAGCGTTTTAGTAAAAAATATAATAATAAATGAAAGTTGTAGTGTGACCCCCAGCATTAACATCAGCATAAAGAGAGAGGAGTTTGCTCACGAGTCACAGGCAGTGTTGCCAACTTGGCGCTTTCGGCGCTAAATCTAGCGCTTTTTTCAAGTTATTCAGCGCCGATTATTCTTATTTAGCGACTTATAACTTTTGTAGCTTTACTTTTTCATTTAGCGCCAAATTTAGCGCCATATGACTTATTTCAGTATGTGTTTTCCTCTCCATCATATACTTTTTTTTTCTTTCTATCTACCATGTGATATCAGTATCCCAGACGCTTGATGTATGCATTTTTAACAAGTAATGGTAATTGAATTACACGTGATATTAATGATTTTATAAATGTATAAGCCTCTATTTTATCAATTAAAAATAGAAAAAAAAAAATCATGACCTGTGTCCAAGATACTGTTGCGTGTATTGCTGCCTTTTTCATTGGATACTGTTATCATTAGTAATTTCGCAGCCGAGACCACACACTTTTCCTGACATGGCAATTGCTGAGACGGACTGACAGCGGTATCTCTGGTATAGACTGAGTTTCAGGGATGAGTAAAGAGAGACGCGTGACGCTACATATATTTCAGCACTAAATGTTAAGTGAAAGGACCATTGTTAAGCCGGCGTCACACTAGCACTTTTCCGTCTTCTTTTTCTGTCAATTTTCTGACGAAAGTCAACTTTTGCAGACGGTGGCCGTCACACACAAGCTTGCTTTCGCCTTTGCCGCGCTTGTCGATTGTAAACAAACATGGCTCCTCATTCACTCCAGCAAGCCGCGGCTTTTTTTATAATGTAATCAGCTGTTCTGTGATCCCAAAGGCAACGGTGACCTCTAATGCTCTCTATGAGAAATTTGTCAGAGTGTTTATAAATTGGAAGTTCAAGACGGATAACAGAAGCGGGATTCATTAAACAGCTCTTAAGCATTTATGTTAAGAGCTCTTCACTAAACATTTGCGGACTTCGTACGTACTTCAAAAGTTAAGTACTTTCTCAGGACCTCGTAAGGTTCACAAGCCGAATCTATGAACACCTCTTCTCCATTACAAAACCCGCGAGGTAAACACTGACGAAGCTAATGGTTAGAAAAATAATTAGATTGAAATAAAGAACTACAGGTGACATTAGCACATGAGAGTGGCCTGAAAAGCAATAAAAGTCTCTCTATATATAAAAATATAAGAGTATTAGCGTATGAAAGTGGCCTGAAAAGAAAAGGAGAGTGAAATATGTAGGCTAATTGCAAGTGACAATCGTATGACAGTAGCCTGAGGAGGGAAGGAGATTGAGATGTATGTACTAGTACACTCAACGCTCAATGACAGTGATAACAGCTAATTTTTTGGTGACTTTTTTGGTGATAATGTGTACAGTGTAAAGCAGTGATGTAGGAGGTATGAGTGACCAGCAGTGACGTAGTGCTGAATAATATCGAGAGAGAGAGAGAGAGAGAGAGAGAGAGAGAGAGAGAGAGAGAGAGAGTGTGTGTGTGTGTGTGTGTGTGTGTGTGTGTGTGTGTGTGTGTAACAGTAAGAATATAACTTAATGTAACAAATGGCCTTTATATCACTTGTATACATATAATAATGTTTGACAGTGACTGACTCCCATGTTTTAAACTTATCAACATTAATAAAGTAATAAACATGTTTCGTAACTTTTAGATCATATTTTCCATCATAAATAATGTTGATGCACACAATGGGCTGCGTTGGTACACACCGGGTCCAGGTTGGTGTAGGTGAGCCGAGTTGACATTGGGTAGAATTAGCAATGGGCTGAGTTGCCCTGTAACCCTCTTTTGGGCCCCACTGACACTGTTGTTTCTTGCATCATGTGATTGTCATATGACGCATTATTTGTTTCTACTAGCTGCTTGAGAAAAAAGCGCTACTATTAGCTGAAGGAAAAATGTCAGTCATGCACTAATGCCATCTAGCGAAGACTACTGCTAGAGAAGTAAAACAGAACTGAAAATAAAGTATCAAGAATGGCGACATTAAGAAGCCTTTTGTGAAATCGGACATCTATTTTTCGTACGCGATGTTGAAAGAACGTTGGGTCAGAAATTGGTCAATCCCTACACCGATAACCTTTGCTGCTAATAATCTACAGCAGGGGTTCTCAACCTCTTTAATCTTATGTAACCCTATAGGTCTTTCAATATTGATCACGTACCCCTTACCCACAATGCAGCGTCAGGAAGGGTAACAATAAATGCATGGTTTATTGACTTAGTTTATTAAGTTTAAATTGTGTTATATATGGGGAGCAGACAAAATTGTTTCTATGAGGTAGTGTCGATAGGAACTGGTACCTGACAGGAGACACATCTGTGACTAACATGCAATACATTTACCAAAAAGGAACTATATCAGACAATTTTCGATCATTATGACAGTGAACTAGTGTTGCTTGCAGCTAGTTGCAACTTGTAACTAGTAACAGTGATAAATAAGACACTGTGTGTGTGAATAACGTATAAAATAATAAATCAGAACAAATAGGTTTGCAAGGTTGTGTGGTAACTGTAATCCAAGAGAGCTTTCTCTCAAGTGATATAACTCCAAGAGTTTCCTTGTTAACGTTGTTAACAAGGAAATGGCCCAGGCACCAGGCAGTCATCACAGTAAGGTTGAGGGTCCCTGGTCAGGAGGTACCTTTGTGTAAGGTACGTGTGACCTATACGAAGTCGCGCCAATAACGTCTGTGCATGGCGATCCCGGACATGGGTGTATGTCCACAGAGGGAGAGTGGAAGTAGTGATCTCTCCCATTTTCGAGGTTGCGATCCCCGTTAGCCATCTCCTCTGACAAATTGATGCAACCGCCACTCGAATTAGATGAAATACATCTCGAAACGGAACAGGGGCAGGAGATGGAGCGCGATTTGCTGCCTCTTTAGCGAAGCGGTCAGCGTGTTCATTCCCTGGAACACCAACGTGACCAGGGACCTAACAGAACCCAACACGATATCCTCTTCTGGTAAGTAGATATAGCCACTCTAGGGCTGATAAAACCAATGGGTTAAGGGAGATAGTGGAAGAGAGAGCAGTAAGAGCACTGCGACAGTCACTAAAAATTGTAAAAGACGAAACCAGGAGAGTAAAAATAATCTGTAAAGCTAAGACTATGGCAGACAGCTCCGCAGTAAAGACGGAGGCTACCGAAGGAAGACTGCCAGACCGATAAAAAGAGGGAAAAATCACACTAAACCCAACGCCTGCGTCGGATTTGGAACCATCAGTAAAAACGGGGATGTCATCAGAATGGATAAAAAAGTGTTCTAAAATCCGTGTGCGGGACAGAGCTGGCAGAAAATTTTTCTTGTCATCCATGGTAGGAGGGCATAATGAAACAACCGGAAGCTGCCAATAACCAACTCGTGGGAGCGGGAAAGAGTAGACAGGAGTGGGATCGATGGACAAATCCATCATGAGATTTGCCACTCGAAGGCCAAAAGGTTTAGGTAGAGTCGAGTGACATACGCCTGCGAACGCGAGTCCCGAAATATTGATAGACAAGGGACAGAATCAGGAAGACGGTGGGTGCGAAACCAACACATCAGAGCATCGAAGATTGGCGCCGGAGGTCGAGCGGTCAGAAGCCAGCATCCACTAATAAGCTAGGAATTGGAGATGTCCGAAATGCACCCGTAGCCAAGCGGACCCCAGCATGATGCACGGAGTCAAGTACACGTAGCCGTGCCTCCGTTGCAGAGGAGTAGATCTCACAACCGTATTCCAGCTTAGGAAGGATTAGTGTACGGTGGAGCAGCAGCAAAGTGTCCCTGTCCGCTTCCCAAGAGGTGTGACTTAAAACCCGAAGAAGGGATAGTGCCGTCCTGCAAGACGCTTTATGAGAAGGGAAATGGGGAACCCAAGTAAGACGGTTGTCAAACAATAGGCCAAGATATCGAGTGGTCTCCACACATGAGATGCGTCTATTGGCTAAATATAAATCGGGATCTGGATGAACGCAACCTCGAAAATGGGAGAGATCACTACTTCCACTCTTCCTCTGTGGACATACACCCATGTCCGGGATCGCCGTGCACAGACGTTATTGGCGCGACTTCGTATAGGTCACACGTACCTTACACAAAGGTACCTCCTGACCAGGGACCCTCAACCTTACTGTGATGACTGCCTGGTGCCGCTTACGGTGCGGCACCTACTAGTGGAGTGCCCCAGTTTGACTGATTTAAGACACCGCTACATCTATCGTTGTCGCGGTAGAGATAGGGGTGTCTATTATCTCTCAAAGGTCCTTGGACCAGAGTGCCTGGCTCAAGGACATGATGTTTTTAATTTTTTGGGAGAAGCTGGTCTTCTCCCAAAGTTATGAATATTATTTTATTTCATTATATGTATTTTTGTTTTATTTAGTTTTCTTGTATTTTTAGTTTTTTAGCTATTGTATTGGTTTTAACTACTTTTAGTTGTTTTTATCAACAAATTTGTCTTTTTACATTATCGTAGAGGCGCCAAATGACCAGAGATGTTGCGGCGCCTTATGATAAAATCCATCCATCCATCCATCCTCCTTTTCTGTCTTTTCTTTGTCAGCCAGTGTCTTTCACCCTGAAGGATACCATTGTCCCTCTCCAAGGGTGACCTAGCTGGTTGGGGTGGGGCTTGCAACTCCTCCCTGTAAAAATGGAGACCTGGCAGTGGTAAGACCAGTAGCAAGGATTTTACTTACTATTGGTCTGGCATGAGTAATGGTCATCATGTCAAGGGAGTAACTGTAGGTGTCTTCAGCAAACTACAGCCATCTCTTGTAGAGGTTACACCGGTTGATGAGCATATAATGCGACTAAGGCTTAAGCACAGTCTAGGCTTCATGTCTGTTGTTGCAGTATATGCTCCTACTGAGGTGTGTGAAAATAAAGAGAAGGAGACGTTCTACGCCAAATTCGACTCTGTACTGGACCAGTGTCCATGTCGTGATGCACTTATTGCCTTAGGCGACTTTAATGCTGTCGTGTTAGTCTCCATGGCTTTGGCACCAGGAACGACAACAGCTCTTTCCTTCTGAATCTTGCAAGATCCAGAAGGATGAGAATTGCAGGTTCTTGGGATCAGAGACCAGCACTGCACCGCTGGACTTGGTATAGTAATGTCGGAGGGGTAGCGAAGGAAATCGACCATATCCTTGTTGGTACTGGGAGGATCCTTCAGAACTGCAGGGTTTTTGGAATGCCTATTTCTTTGCGACTGATCACAGGCTTGTTGTTGCTACACTCTATCTGCATGTCAAGTCCAGATAGCCTACAAAATGTGACCGCACTGTGTTTCATCTTGAGAAACCGAAGGACTTGACATATGCCCAGGAGTATGCAGTGACAGTCTCCAATCGGTTTGGAGTGCTTGACACCATTGAGGATACAGTAGAGCTATGGTATTCCTTCAAAGGTGAGACTCTTGAGGCTGCCATGGAATACGTTAGGTAGCGCCCAAGGTGAGGAGAGTCGCGCTGCCAGATTTCCTGGGAACTGCGACCATTACAGGGTTCTGTCACGTAGGACTAGAGCTCACCTGTGGAGAGACAAGGAGAGATATGTTAGGGTCTCGCTGAGGATGTAGTGTCATGTAAATGCTAATAACCTCCGACCAGCTTATCGAGCCCTGAAGAAACTCCGCTCTAAGTCTACATCTTAGGCGAGCGCTATCAGAACAGCAGATGGCCGCCTCGCATCGGACGCAGATGTGCAGATGGCTCGTTGGGCTGAGTATTCTGAGCAGCTGTTCATAGTGGATCCTCCACGCAGACAGCTCCAACTGCAGGGTTACAGATGCTGCATACTGATCCACCCATTGACGAAACTGCACCCTCCATTGATGATTTCAAAGAGGATGCTTGCAGCCTATGTCGATCTCAAGAAGGCGTTTGACTTAGTGCATTGAGAAACACTCTGGGATCTTCCGCGTCACCATAGGATTCCTGTACGGATTATTGGTCTAGCTTCTTCCCTGTGAATACGGGAGTGAGGCAGGGATGCGTGCTTGCTCCATCACTTTTCAACATTTGCATGGACGTGGTACAAGGCAGAGCTATAGACCAAAGTCATTGTAGAGCATCTGTTGGCAATACTGAGATTACAGATGTTGTTTTTGCCGATGATGCAGTAATCTTTGCGGAGGTTCTGGTAATAGCTCTAAAGGCACTGCACGAGGAGGCAAAGCTCCTGGGACTTCAGGTTTCCTGGCCGAAGACCAAGGTGCAGGTGTTTGGAAGCTTACTAGATGAAACAGTACAGTCTGTCCATGCTTGTGGCAAGGACGTTGAGATCTCATAACGTTTCACTTGCCTTGGTAGTGTAGTGCATAACGATGGTGGGTCGAGCCAGGAAGTTGTACGGTGGATTGTCCTGGCTCACGGCGTTATGGAATCGCTCAGCACGAGTATTTGGCGTTGTCGGTACCTGTGCAGACGGACCAAGATTCGGATCTTCAAGTTGCTGGTGATCCCTATATTATTCTACGGTTGAAGGACATGGACACTGAACTCCGATTTGAAGAGGCGAATCGATGTCTTTGGTACTAGAAGCCTTCGCAGGATCATCGGGTATCGCTGGTATGACTTGTCAAATCAGCGATTTGACTAATTCGAGGCCGATTACCAGCATAGTCCGTCAACGCCAACTGCGACTTTATGGGCATGTGGCACGCCACCCGGAATCCGATCCTGCATATCGGGTTGTGTCCGAAAGGGATGACCCAGCACGGAGGAGCCCAAGGGGAAGTTCACAGAACTCATGGTTGTGGCAAGTTGATGCTCATGCTAGGAATTACTTGGCATGGGAAGGGAGCATGCATGAAGGCTTGCGAGGCGTGACCGCCTGTTGTGGCGCCATAGGGTAGGCGAGGTGACGCCCCCCCCAACGTATGACCCCCCATGATTGATTGATTGATTGATTGATATACTACATATAGAATGTTATGTAATAGTATCATTTCATGTTTCTACGTTAATATAAAATTTACGAGAATGAAGCCTGGGGCCAGGCACAAATTTGAAAAAGGAGGAATTAATGGATCAATGGATCATTATAATCATTGCAAAAAATACAAAATAGGGGATGCATTAAGTCTATTGTTCACTTGTAATAATTTCTTTTATATGAGGCCCTTAGTAACACAGTAAGGTAAGCGCCACTTAGAGTAAATTGAGAAAAACGCTGTTTTAGTTTTAGGTCTGCTACTTTTGCAATGTTGTAACAAAGAAACCATTTTTTTTCTTTTTTTTTATTTTTTTATATATAGCTCAAGATTCCTCACAACTTTACCTCTGCACAACTTTAAGTGCGTCTTTCTCCATATTCTAAATGGAACATTCAAAACACCGTCTTGGCAAGGTTTATTATGCATCGGTTCGCTGTTTCATCGGGCATCATCAGGTCAGAGATGTGAAGAATCCGTCATGCAAAAATTTATCCTTAAAAGTGGGGGTTCTCAATTTTTTTTCTCTTTAAGAACTCCCTGAGTTATGAGACCATCTACCCTCAGAAATCTGACACTAAATAGAATGTTAATTTAGTGGCTGACATTAACTCAATATGCAATGGTACTGCATAGAATATTATTAGACCAGTCATCATCTGCTTAATCAAAGAGAAAAAAAAACACCGTACATTTGACAAGTTGTAGATGAGAAGAGCCGCGAAAACATAGTGGAAGTAACACATAACTCTACTGAGATGGGAAACGACAATTTTAAGCCTCATCTCCATGACCCAATGCCATGGCTATATGTAACATTATAATCTAGCCAATATTTAATATAATAATACGATAAAATATGTTTTGCTCTGTCTGCAGTGGGAAAAGTTATCTATGTACTTGGTCCTGTGGGGCAGATATTGTCAACACTTCCCTCTGTACCAAGGAAGGAAGATTAAAACAAAATATAATACAGGAGTCTCCATTTTCAGCTGATTATGCACCTCATTTAAGCAGATATCAGCATCAATATTTGATCAACTTGTGGTGAATATCTTCAAATTTAAGTATAGTTTTGTGTGCAAAGAAAAAAATCTAATGAAAAGTGTCACTTGTTACCCACAAATAAATGATCAATACCTGGATATTAGTATATGAACATAAGAATGATACTCAAGAGTTTTGAAATTATTAAGCTAAACATAAATATACATAATGCCCACTTACCTAACAAAATTAATATTAATCTAGCAGGAAGGTTCCGTTCCGGTGAGAGTAAATAGTTTAAAAACTCGATTTCCCACAGAAATTCGGAAAAAAATTGATGTAGTTGGTCCTGTGGGGTAGACGTTGCCAACACTGCCCGCTGTACCCAGGAAGGAAGATTATAACAAAATGCATGACGAAAATCTTTGTATTCTCAGCCGATTATGCACCACATTTAAGTATATATTAGCCTCAATGCTTGATCAACTTGGTCTACAATTATTTAATTACCTACTACAATGTTCCTGATGAACATTCACTTCTGTGGATCTGTAACACGATTTACAAGCTCAAAAGAGTAGTAAATCTACTCCGCTTGGGCGGCCATCTTGGTTTGCTTATCAACATTTATCTCACCCCAGTGGGCAGTCTTACTACCTCCTGAGGCTGTGTGCTCCAGTAGCGCCAGAGTGACGTCATAACCCCCTTATATTGGATTTTGGAAAGATGCAACGTTGTGCGCCTTGGAATGCAACCCTGCTTTGCCTTCTTGTAAACGTGCAGGACTCCTGGCATGGCATCTTCTTTGTTCATTTGTACTCGTACTTTTATTTGATATACTACAGTCATTGTTCACAACATTTTCTTGCCAACTTTGTTAAAGACTGACAAGAACCATTCACATGTACGTACATTAGTACTGCACATCTTTGTTGAATCCAATAATGCGAAGTATGTTTATTATTTGTTTTTCATATCGTACAAATGAAAATTTGTTACTAATATGTAATTCACAGCAGCTTTTGGAAATGTGCTCTTTCATTTCAACCTCCCATTACTGTGCAATAAACTTTCATATGGAAGTGTTAGCACCATTTATGTATGTATGCTGCCTTCTATATTAATAAGAGTATCTCTAAAATGAGAAAGTGAGGAAGACACGCAACAAACTGTTGCTTTGCTGCTTTTGAAATTTTGTAGTGGCTCCATTTGACCGCAATGCTGTATTCTAAACCAATCAAATATTTAACATAATTACCGAATTTCTATGTCTCCTTCATGATCATTGAATGTCCAATGGGAATATAGGCAAATTCATTATCAGAATGCAAAAGAACTGTTTTAAGGCTTAAGTTCTCTTAATTAAAGATTCTCCATTCATTAGAATTTTAACATGTGCCAAACTTTTCAATAATACTTAGGGATCTGTATAATAAAATAAATTGTTTTCATGAGCAAAGTCTGAAACAAACTGTTTTTGTTTCGCTTACAATACATAGGCATGATGCATCTATCAATAATGATAATGACAACAACAATAATAATAATAATAATAATAATAATAATAATAATAATAATAATAATAATAATAATAATAGTAATAATAATAATAATAATAATAATAATAATAATAATAATAGCAACAACAAAAAAAACAACAATAATAACATTAATGATAATAATATCAATAGTAAAGGTAATAATGGTAATAATGACAATAATAATAATAATAATAATAATAATAATAATAATAATAATAATAATAATAATAATAATAACAACAATAACAATAAAAATATTAATAATAATAATAACAATAATAGTATTGATAATAATAATAATATTAATAATGATAATAATAAAAATGATAATAACAATAATAATAATGATAATAATAATAATAATAATAATAATAATAATAATAATAATAATAATAATAATAACAACAACAACAATAATATTGACAATGATAATAATAATATCAATAGTAAAGATGATAATAACAACAACAATAATAATAATAATAATAATAATAGTAACAACAATAATAATAATAATTATAATAATAATAATAATGATAATTATAATAATAATAATAATAATAATAATAATAATAATAATAATAATAATAGTAACAATAACAATAATAAAAATAATAATAATAATAATAATAATAATAATAATAATAATAACAATAATGATAATAATAACAATAATGCTATTAATGATAATGATAATAATTATACCAATAACATTAATAATAAATAATAATAATAATAATAATTATAATAATAATAACAATACCAATATAAACAATAATAATAATAATAATAATTATAATAATAATAATAATAACAATAGTAATGCTGAAAATAATAAAAATTATAATAATAATAAATATAATAATGATAACAATAATAATATTGATAATAATTATATCAATAGTAAGGATAATAATAATAATAATAATAATAATAATAATAATAATAATAATAATAACGATAATAATAATAATAATAATAATGATAATAGGTAATAATAATAAATAGCAATTATAAAATTTTAGCTAAAAGTTATTGATTAATTTTGAGGACACTCCGTACATACATGGGAAAATTTATGTGTCATCTTTGAAGTCAACAGTTAAAGATACATCTAAATGATATATAATAAAATTTTGGTTGTAGAGCTGGGTAATCCCTTTGGCTTTCTACATCAGGCACTCTACCTTAGCGAATTACCTTTTTCTCTCATGTGGTGCACTAGGCCAGCGTCCGCTTTACATAAAAATAAAAGAAAAGTATTATAGCTGGCTTGCACTCTACTCCACCCTCCCACTTACTCACTCATTTCTACAGCGTGGCCCGTGGAACTCCTGAGCGACATGATGCGTGTGCTAGTGCTGTGGCACTGGGGTGGGGTGTACAGCGACACCGACGTGATCAGCATCCGGCCATTTAACCTTCCCCTAAACTCTCTCGGGTACGAGACGAATTTTCAGATTGGCAGCGCTGTGTACAGTTTTGAGGCTCAACAGTCTATCATTTGGCATCTCATGGAGGACATGGTAAACGGTTTTGAGGTAAGGTGTGTGTGTGTGTGTGTGTGTGTGTGTGAATATTTTCATGTCACGTTGCTTTTTCTTTGATTTTTCTCCTTTTTCCTAATTTTATTGTTGTTTCACTCTTTCTCTTGCTTTACCTTTGCACTGGTATATGCGAGCATATATAAATCACATATGTAAGAGATGTTTTTATCTAAGCTATAGTATAGAACCCAACCACCAGAAACATATTTCCTATAGTTGTTTGAACTCTGAAGAACGCGTAGGGCAGTGGTTCCCAACCCCAGGGTCGCGACCCAAATTAGGGTCCCGTGAAGGTATTTCTGAGGTTCGCAAGAACCTCTTACAAAAATAGCTCATTAATTCACAGTATTTACATGTTTCCATTATCAGTCTATCATGCCAAGAAGGAATTGCACCACACACCAGCAGCGCTGCCTAAAAATGAAAGGTTCAAAATAACTACGTGAAAAATATAAAGAAAAGTGGAAGTAAATTACATCCAAGTAACTCCAAACCTTCATATAAATATGTTGACATACATTATTACCAATCAAATACAAATAACTTATGTATATGGATTAGATTGTTTTTGTTTTTCAGTTTTGCGGCAGAGTCTATATATAGATGTCAATCTGGAATGCCCATTGGCGGAAAACTATATATAGACGTACTGATGGAAGTCGATACAGTCTATATATGGAAAAACTTTTATTTGGTAGTACTCTCATCAAACTGCCTCCTGGAAAGGGTTAAGTCACACACACACACACACACACACACACACACACACACACACACACACACACACACACACACACAGTTGGGCCAACATGAACGGTTTTCGATTCTCCACCTCGAAGACCGTAGCCATGCATTTTTGTCGCAACCGTGGTGTATATCCAGACCCTGATTTATACCTCGCCAATAGACGCCTTTCATGCGTTTAGGCGACTCAATATCTTGGCCTTTTATTTGACAACCGTCTCACCTGGGTTCCCCATTATCCCTTCTTCGGGTTTTACGTCACAACTCTTGGGTTGCTGACAGGGACACGTTGCTGCTTCTTTACCGTACACTTATGCTTTCCAAGCTGGAATATGGCTGTGAGATATACTAATCCGCAACGGATGCACGACTACACACGCTTGACTCTGTGCATCATGCTGGGGTCCGCTTGGCTACGGGTGCATTTCGGACATCTCCAATACCTAGCCTTCTAGTTGATGTTGGTTTCTGGCCGCTCGACCTCCGGCGACAGTCTTCGATGCTCCGATGTTGGTTTCGCACCCACCGTCTCCCTAATTCTGTCCCTTGTCTGTCAATATTGCGGGACTCGCGTTCGCAGGCGTATATCACTCGCCCGAGTCTGCCTAAACCTTTTGGCCTTCGAGTGGCAAACCTCATGATGGAATTGTCCATCGACCCCACTCCTGTCTGCTCATTCCGGCTCCCACGAGTTGGTTATTGGCAGCTTCCGGGTGTTTCATTATGCCCTCCTGCCATGGATGGCAAGAAGGATTTTCTGCCAGCTCTGTCCCACACACGGCTTTTAGAACACTTTTTTATTTATTCTGATGACATATCCGTTTTTACTGATGGTTCCAAATCCGACGCAGGCGTTGGGTTTAGTGTGATTTTTCCCTCTTTTTATCGGTCTGGCAGCCTTCCTTCGGTAGCCTCCGTCTTTACTGCGGAGCTGTCTGCCATAGTCCTAGCTTTACAGATCGTTTTTACTCTCACGGTTTCGTCTTTTACAATTTTTAGTGACTGTCGCAGTGCTCTTACTGCTCTCTCTTCCACTATCTTCCTTAACCCATTGGTTTTATCAGCCTTAGAGTGGCTATATCTACTTACCAGAAGAGGATATCGTGTTGGGTTCTGTTGGGTCCCTGGTCACGTTGGTGTTCCGCGGAATGAACACGCAGACCGCCTCGCTAAAGAGGCAGCAAGTCGCTCTCCATCTTCTGCCCCTGTTCCGTTTCGAGATGTATTTCACTGTATTCGTGTGGTGGTTGCAGCAATTTGGCAGAGGAGATGGCTAATGGGGATCGCAACCTCGAAAATGGGAGAGATCACTACTTCCACTCTCCCTTAGTGCACATACACCCATGTCCGGGTCGCCGTGCACAGACTTTTTTGGCGCGACTGCGCATAGGTCACACGAACCTTACATAAAGGTACCTGTTGACCAGGGACCCTCAACCTTACTGTGATGACTGCCTGGTGCCACTTACGGTCCGGCACATGGTTGTCGAGTGCCCCAGTTTGAATGATTTACGACACCGCTATCTCTACCGCTGTCGCCGTAGAGATTGCGGTGTCTATTATATCTCAAAGGTCCTTGGACCAGAGTGCCTGACCCAAGGTCATGACGTTTTTAGTTTTTTGAGAGAAGCTGGCCTTCTCCCAAGGCTGTGAAAATTTTTCTTGTGTTATTATATGTATTTCAATGTTTTATTTAGTTTTTCTTGTATTTTTAGGTTTTTTTTAGGTATTGCATTGTTTTTAACTACTTTTAGTTAGTTATTTTGTCATTTTAAATTACTGTAGCGGCGCCATATAACCTTTGATGTTGCGGCGCCTATTTTCAAAACCATCCATCCATCCAATGTTCTAATGGTCGAATGTTCAAGTTTTCTTGACTATTTTTAATTTTCTTCCTTTATATTGTAAGGTGATACTATGCGCCGGCGAGTAGACTGCTACAGGCGAGTGTGGCCACCTGAACCTCCAAAGCAGGGCACGACCAATTGAGCTCACAGATAAAAGAAGTGAGGCATAATTGAGTACTTATTCTATAACCCAAGAGCATAACACACACACACACACACACACACACACACACACACACACACACACACACACACACACACCTCTCTCTCTCTCTCTCTCTCTCTCTCTCTCTCTCTCTCTCTGCATTCATTAACCCCATCCCGGCGGAGGATCAATATATAGATGTTTTGAAATTGGGATTTTTTTGTCAGCTGATCTGTATGGACCAGCGGTTCCCAAACCCAGGGTCGCTACCCCAAATTATGGTGGCGAGGATATTTATGAGGGTCGCCGGAGGGTCTTTTCTTAAAAATTCACAGCTATTCACATTTATATGTTGATTAATGTAAATGATATACTTTAGTAGGAAAAAGTAAAGATTCTACTGGACACAGTAACAAAAGAGGTCATAAAACACCTATACTCTTGCAATTCCGCCCGTAGTACGAGTAGCATTCATGTGTAATACGCGTACTTCAGTGAGCGAGGAGCCTGAGGTACTGCATGCATCGTACTTATAATTTATTTATTTTTTTTATAGTAACTCGTAAATGCCTTCCTCTCATCACCCTCTTTGCCTCCCCCCCAGATAGGAACCTGCCTTGTCGTGGTGGGGGGGCTTGCGTGTCCCTGTGACCTGGCGAGCTAGGCTAGAGGGGGCTTAGGCCATCTCCCATGCCCTTCTGACAGCATGTTTGAGACTGTTAAGGCTCATCCCACCTTTAATTATAGCAAAGGTTGTGTTTATAGCCAAGACCTCTATGAATTCCCAGAAGAAGAAATACTAGCAATGTGCCCTAACTCAGTACAAAAGGTGACTAAAATGAGGAACTCCTCCAACATGGTCCTTCTCACCTTTTTTGGGTCCACCCTTCTGACCGTGTTAATATCGGTTCTATCAACCTTAGGGTGAGGCGCTTTGTTTCTCGCCCTCTTCAGTTCTTCTCATGCTATGGGTATGATCACGGGAAAAGCTCGTGTAAGGAAGCTTCCCGATGTGGTAATTGCTCTGCACTCAACTCGCATTCAGAGGAGCATTGCAATGGTGCAGCTTATTGTTTTCATTGTCGTGATGCTCACCAGGTACGTTCCAGGCAATGCCCCAGGTATCGCCTGGAGCAGGACATTCTACAGCTTGCTAATAGTCAGTTTATCAGCCTCGGTAGCGCCCGCCGTGAACTCCTGTACCGCCAGAAGGACGGTACTGGTGCGACATCCTATGCTTCATTGGCCGCTCGCTCTTCGGCTGAGTCTGCCGGTCCAAAGACAACTCCTCCTGCTACCTCTCGCTCTGTTGGGGCGGGTGGTCCTGTTTATCTGGTTAAAAGGTTTGCCATTTTGGCTGATGTCTCGGTTAAGTCATCTCTTAGAAGTGAAGAGAAAAATACGGACTTGACCAAAGTCACCCATGTAGTAGATGTCCATTTGCCACCTGTATCTCCTAAGCCTTTCAAGGGTCTAACTAAGCGGCACCGCGGCTCTGCGGAGTCGTTAGATTTAGCTCAGCATAAGCAGTCTAAGTTTTCTCCCGGTGCTCATAATCGTGAGTCCTCCAGGGACCGCTCTGCTAGGGTAGCTCCATTAGTTTCTGTCCAGCCTTCTGTGACGCCTTCCGTTTCAGATCGGGCTTCTTATGATGAGGACGGTCTGAGCATGGAGACGTCCGATGATATTGTCACAGCCGTCCCTCGTGGACCAACTGTATCAGAAAGTGCAGTCCTGCATGATCCTCGTCCTCCGAGGACCAGTAAAAGTGATGATAGTTCGCATCACCCACCGATAAGCCGAAAGGCTGAGGTCCAACGATCCGGCACATTTCAACTCCCAGTGTCTTCTCGTCGTTTGATTATTTCTAGTCAGGTCAGTTACGGGCAGTCCCAAAAGCCTCGCTCGTCCACTGCACCCAAATAATCGTCTTCAAGCTTCTACAATGGAACTGTACAGGCCTTCGCACCTCGTGGGGGGAACTCCGAGCTTTGCTGTCGGAGTTCTCTCCAGCCTGTGTAGCTCTACAAGAGACTATGATATGTGATAGTACTTATTCTAGTCCTCCTGGCTATCGTGCCTTTTATAACACTCCTTTCCCTGACCAGGGCTACCACGGTGGCACAGCTATTCTAGTCCGTCAGGATATATCTGTTTTCCCGGTACAACTTAACTCTTTATGGGACGACTGTACACCATCTGCAGTTTATATCTCCCTCCTCGGCTTCCTGTCTCCAGGGGTGAGCTTGACGGCCTGTTGCGTCAGCTGACTCCGCTTTTTCTTTTGTTGGGAGATTTTAACGGCCGTCACCCATTGTGGGATGAAGGTGCTAGTAATCCTCGTGGGGTTTTAATCGGTTCTTTTATTGAGGAAGAGGGATTGGAGATTTTAGATTCTGGGGATGTTACATATTTCCACAGTCCTACTGGGACTTTTACAGCTATCAATCTTTCTCTTTGTACATCTAATTCTTTCCTTGATTTTAAATGGCGAGTCCTACCGGATTTACACGGTAGTGACCACTTTCCGATTTTATTGGAATCTGTGAAATCTGAGCCACAGTCCCACCCCCACGCTGGGTTTTAGACAAGGCAGATTGGCGTCGATTCACAGACCTTCGCTCTTTTATCTGTCCGCTGGCTGACTTTTCTACTTGTGCTGAGGCTGTTGATTATTTTACCGATTTTTTTTATTTCTTTAGCGTTACGGCCCGCCCGTAACATACTTTACTACCATTACCTCCTCCGCTTGTTACCTCGTTCGCCACCTCTCCGCCTCCCCTTCCACGTCACCGTCTCGTGAACCTTCCACGCCACCGTCTCATGAACCCTCCACGTCACCGTTTCATGAAGCCCCGCTACTGTCCCGAAGTTGGATTCACGCGGTCCCATTCGACTCGACCGGAAGTGTTGAGCCAGCTCTTGGTTTTCTGAAAAGCAAGTTGAGATCCAAGCTTCAACCAGTGAACACAACGCCTCTTGGGTCTACCGTGGGATCAACCATCACCCAGCATTTCACCACTGCGACACCGCATAAGTATCACTTCCCCTCGTCCGTGCTTTCCACATTGCCTCTATATAGGATTAGGATTATTGTTAGGTATTAAGTTGGGTTCTTTATTGTTGTATTTATTACTGTGTTATATGTATATGTGTATGTCATTTTCCTGTGTTTCATTTTATATATCTGTGTTTCATGTTTCATGTTATATCTATGTGTCAATATCATTATGGGTTATTAAAATAGCTTTTTAAAGTGCCCCCTTTGCATTTCCTCACCAGTTGAACCTGCAGTGTTTTTTTTTATTGTTATTGTTCACCGGCTCCCCGATGCCAATCTTACCAGTTTAACCGGTGAACGTAACAATTTTCGACCGTGACAGGACCATTATAACCCATGTTCAGTGTTCCATTTTTCCAGTGACTTTTTTTCTGTGATTACATTATTTTTTTGTTTCTGTGGTGTTGTGACTCTGATGTGTTTTTTTTCTGTGACTTACTCTGCGTGTGGTTTAAATTTACATTTGTGCGATCAAGTGGCTCCTTTTGGGTTAAACGTGCTTCGTGACTTTCATTGGTATCGCATAGCAGTGGTAGAGCAGGAAACCAGGTAGAAAGGCGTGTTCACCGATAGCACTTATCTCTATTTTTTGCACATAGGCAGGTGTGTAATAAGTGTTATCCAAGTGTTGGGATCATCATATGTTCATGCGAACCCTCAATCCCCTCACTTCGCGGATCATTTTTCTCGCTAGTTAGAATCGGCCATTTTAACTGGTCTCTCAGACTAATCCGCCTCCTTATCAATAACAAGTCCCAGTACAATTCGCTCCTCACTCTCAAGTCTCGTAACTAGAGTAATCCGGATCCCTCTTAATGCCGTAACTCTCTAGTTTACCCCTCATTAGTGATTGTACTCATAAGTGTTTGCTTAAGTATAATCTAGGTAATTTCCAAGGTTGCCTTTATTATCACTCTGCCAAGTTCCTCACTTAAGTAATTCGCTTATCATTTTTTTTGTTTGTTGTGGTTTAACATCTATTTAATATGGCTACCGCTCAGATTAACGTTGAAGATTTTTGTGCCGACCCTTCTCTGGAACAACTTAAAGGTGCTAATATAAAAAAGGACCAATGGAAGACCATCGCTAAACATTTTGATGTTCCCATCACGTCTCAAATGACTAAAGAGGTCATTAAGAATGTAGTTGTTGAACATCTAGTGCAAGAAGGTAAGTTGCTAGGAAATGCCATAGAAGAGTTAACTCCCATGTCAGCCTCTACGAGGACTATAATACACAGTCCCCAGGAAGAACAGGATAAGAGTAGGATAAGTCAATGGGAAATTGAGAAGCTTAAACTAGAATACCGGATGCATGAAAAACAAATGCAACTACAGGCAGAAAAAGAAGATAAAGAGAGAGAATTTCAGTTACAACTTAGAAGGCAGGAGAATGAGTTAGAAATTCAGGAGTTAGCCCTACGAAATGACGCTAAGTTTAGAGGGGAAGAAATAGATATAAAGAAACAGTTAGCAAGCTTTGATCCTTCTATAGCTACTCCGCTAGTTCCCCCTTTTGATGAATCTGATGTTGACGGGTCATTTCGCGCTTTTGAGAGCATTGCTAATAGGAATAAATGGCCCAAGGATCAGTGGGTGTCTCTCCTTGTCCCTAAGCTAGTAGGAAAAGCTTATAGGGTATACAACGGCCTTAGTGATGAGGTAGAATATGAAGAGATCAAAGGTAACATTCTAGATGCCTACTCTATCACTTCTGATGGATACAGACAACAGTTTCGAAAGTATGTGAAACCAGAGTCTCACACCTATGTTGATTTCGCTAGTGAGAAACTAAGACAATGTAAGAAATGGTTAGCCGCCCTTAACATTACCACCTTTTCGGAGTTGCTCAATCTAATGGTCCTGGAAGAATGGAAGAACAAGTTACCCTTTAATATTCTGAGGCATGTGGAAGAACGGGGAGAGAGTGATCTTATGTCTGCCGCTAAAGTGGCTGATGCGTTTGCTTTGTTGATGGGATCCCTGGGTAGTAGAGGTCGTGGTTCACTATCTAATGTTAGGTCCTCCTTTGGGGAAGGTTTTGGAGGCGCGGGTGGTAAGCCAACCGGATTCTTGCCAAATGCATATAATTCCCCCTGGTGTACATACTGTAAGAAGCCAGGTCACACGATCCAGAAATGTAGACACCCAAATTGCAAGGGGTCTCAACGTCAATTTTCTTTTGTGGCCCCTAAACCTAACACGTTTGAGAACGAGAAACCAGTGGCCCTAGCTAACCCTGTCAACTCTCCTCTAGAACTTTATGACTCGTACATGTATCAAGGTAAAGTGTCCCTGACTGATGGTTAAGACAAGGCAATAAATATCAAGGTTCTGCGTGATACAGGTGCTGCCCAATCCATCTTAAGGGAAGATGTCATCCCTAACATCAAACAGGCTTTCACTGGGGAGAAGGTGATCCTTACAGGATCACGTCCCTAGGACGTCAGGTCGCTTTACTAAACGTCCCGTTCCTTGGTGGAATGCAGCATGCACTGCAGCGGTAAAAGAGAAACGGGCAGCTTTCTCTCGCCTCCGGCGACATCGTGGGGACCCACAGTGCCTGGAAGCTTTTCGGCGCTGCCGAGCTTGGGCCCGCCGCGTTTTGAAAGAGGCACAAAGAGCCTCGTGGAAAGCCTATGTCTCTTCCATAAACGTCCGCACCCCTCTTACGGATGTCTTCAACAAAGTCCGCCGAATTGCTGGGAAGTATTCTGCTTCTTCCCCACCAATTTTGTTGCCTGCTGGGCGAACGGTGGCAGACCCTAAGAATGTCGCCGACCTCTTCGCGGAGCACTTTGCCAGTGTTTCCCAGAGGCATCCTTCAGCTCCGGGCGCACGTCACCGCCAGAGAATGGAATATTCGGCATAAACTTTTCTTCCGCTGGAGGGGAGGGGAGTCTTATAATTTCCCTTTCTCTGCTTCCGAATTGCGGACTGCTTTGTCCCAGTGTCACGACTCTTCTCCTGGGCCAGATGATATACCTTATGCCTTCTTGCGCCACATGTCTGACACTGCTTTTAACTTTCTTTTAAATCTTTATAATATGATTTGGCATACCGGTGACTTTCCATCTTCTTGGGCTGTGGCAGTGGTTCTCCCATTTCCGAAGCCTGGGAAAGATAATCTCCAGGCTACGAACTACCGTCCTATATCTTTGACATCCTGTATTTGTAAAGTGTTAGAAAAGATGGTAAATGTAAGACTCATGTGGTACTTGGAGAGGGGAAGTACTTGTCATCGGTACAGTACGGCTTCCGAAAGATGAGGTCTACTACTGATGCTCTTTTATCCCTAGAGTCTTCCATTTGTGAGGCCTTCGCTAATCACCACCATCAAGTAACAGTCTTTTTGACCTGGAGAAGGCCTACGACACGGCTTGGTGTCATGGCATTTTACAGTCTTTGTTTAATTTTGGCCTTCGTGGCCACCTTCCTATTTTATCCAGCAGTTTTTATCCAGACGTTTTTACGGGTTCGAGTGGGAGTGTTCTCTCTGAGGCTACTGCTCTAAATGACGGTGTCCCACAGGAAGTATTCTTAGTGTTACGCTATTCGCAGTCGCAATAAATGGTGTTATAGATACTCTCCCAGATGGCATTCACAGCTCCTTATATGTTGATGATTTATGTATCTCTTTTGCTGCTGCTAGGATGTCACTGATTGAGCGCAAGCTCCAACTGGCGATCAATAGGGTGTCCAGTTGGGCCAACATGAACGGTTTTCGATTCTCCACCTCGAAGACCGTAGCTATGCATTTTGTCGCAACCGTGGTGTCCATCCAGACCCTGATTTATACCTCGCCAATAGACGCCTCTCATGCGTGGAGGCGACTCGATATCTTGGCCTTTTATTTGACAACCGTCTCACCTGGGTTCCCATTTCCGTTCTCTTAAGGCGTCTTGTCGGCAGGCATTATCCCTTCTTCGGGTTTTAAGTCACACCTCTTGGGGTGCGGACAGGGACACGTTGCTGCTGCTTCACCGTACACTCATACTTCCGAAGCTGGAATACGGCTGTGAGATCTACTCATCCGCAACGGATGCACGACTACGCACGCTTGACCCGTGCATCATGCTGGGGTCCGCTTGGCTACGGGTGCATTTCGGACATCTCCAATACCTAGCCTTCTAGTGGATGCTGGTTTCTGGCCGCTCGACCTCCGGCGCCAGTCTTCGATGCTCCGGTGTTGGTTTCGCACCCACCGTCTTCCTGATTCTGTCCCCTGTGTGTCAATGTTGCGGGACTCGCGCTCGCAGGCGTATGTCACTCGACCGAGTCTCCCTAAACCTTTTGGCCTGCGAGTTGCAAATCTCATGGCAGAGTTATCTATCGACCCCACTCCTGTGTACTCTTTCCGTCTCCCGCGAGTTGGTTATTGGCAACTTCCAGTTATCTCATTATGCCCTCTTGCCACGGATGGCAAGAAGGATTTTCTGCCAGCTCTGTCCCACACTCGGTTTTAGAACACTTTTTATCCATTCTAATGACACTCCTGTTTTTACTGATGGTTCCAAATCCGACGCAGGCGTCGGGTTTAGTGTAGTTTTCTTCTCTTTTTATCGGTGTTGCAGCCTTCCTTCGGTAGCCTCCGTCTTTACTGCGGAGCTGTCTGCCATAGTTTTTGCTTTACAGATTATTTTTACTTTACCGGTTTCGTCTTTTACAATTTTTAGTGACTGTCGCAGTGCTCTTACTGCTCTCTCTTGCACTGTCTCCCTTAATCCTCTGGTTTTATCAGCCCTGGAGTGGCTATACCTACTTACCAGAAGAGGATATCGTGTGGGGTTCTGTTGGGTCCCTGGTCACGTTGGTGTTCCAGGGAATGAATACGCAGACCGCCTCGCTAAAGAGGCAACAAGTCGCGCTCCATCTCTTGCCCCTATTCCGTTTCGAGATGTATTTTCTGTAATTCGCGAGGCAGTTGCTGCACTTTGGCAGAGGAGATGGCTAACGGGGGTTGCAACCTCAAAAATGGGAGAGATTACTACTTCCATACTCCTTCAGTGGACTTACACCCATATCCGGGATCGCCGTGCACAGACTTTATTGGCGCGACTTCGTATAGGTCACACGTACCTTACACAAAGGTACCTCCTGACCAGGGACCCTCAACCTTACTGTGATGATTGTCTGGTGCCGCTTACGGTGCGGCACCTACTTGTGGAGTGCCCTAGTTTGACTGATTTAAGACACCGCTACCTCTACCGCTTTCACGGTAGAGATAGCGGTGTCTATTATATCTCAAAGGTCCTTGGCCAGAGTGGCCAGGATGTTTTTAGTTTTTTGGGAGAAGCGGGCCTATTCCCAAATATGTGAATTTTATTGAATTTTATTGTATTTTCTTATTTGTTTATCTATTTTAGATACTTTTAATTGCATAATTTTGAATTGCTTTTAGTTAGTTTTTTACGATGTTTTTACTATTATAGTTTTTAATCCCTTTGTTTCCTTTTCTTTCATATTTTCTTTTTACCTTTTTTAACGGCGCCATATGACCTCCGCCGTTGCGGCGCCTAATTTTAAATCCCCCACTTTTCCTCTATCAGTCTGTCTGTGCTTCTGTCTGCCTGACTGTCTCCGCTTGTTTGTCTGTGTCGGTTAGATTAGGTAAGGTTGGATTTACTATTACAATTAGGGTCGCATTTAGGATCACAACTAAAAAAGGATGGGAAACATTGGTCTTGCGGTTTGTTGAGTACAATTAGCTACTCAGCTACATTACAAAATTTCATTTTAATGTCAGTACTTTTTTTCCTTTTTTTATTCAAGTATTTCCTATGAAATATTTGAAATAATCCTTGTCTTACATAAATATCCCAACATTTGACAACATTGCTCTCCGGCGTTGTCATATAGTTCAAGAGCAGCTGATACTTATTGGTAGTTAGGTCGCTCAGGTCAGTTCAGCCCCTCAGGAGTCATTTCCTCCCTGGCCATCACCCTCACCCATGATGGAAGTAACGCCCAAGCGCCACTGTGTTTTTCACAGCCGAGAAAAAGAAATTACAACGTCAATAAGTATTTCTCAGACGAGAAAGTCAAAAGAGAGATTCTATTATTGCACCCTTCAGACCAGGGCAAACCTCTAAAAATAGTGTAGTAGCGTGGAAAAGTCTATACTTGAAAAAAATAATTATAAAAAATCCGGAATTACCCAAAATCACAGAATACAATGAGAGAGAGAGACAGAGAGAGAGAGAGAGAGAGAGAGAGAGAGAGAGAGAGAGAGAGAGAGAGAGCAGGCGAGCGAGCGAGGGAGGGAGGAAGAGAGAGAGAGAGAAGGGAGTCGCCTAGCACGAGGAACTCCCATTCTAGGCCAACGCTCAATTTTTTTTTTTCCGAAAATAAAACGATTGTAGAGCGTTCTACACCTTACTTGATCCCTCTTCACCAGCGTCTCCCCCTCTCTTTCCTTCTCTCTATCCTCCTTCCTTGTCTCTAATCTTTCCTCCATATCTTCTCCTTCATTCATTCACCTATGCAATCCACCTGCATATAGCGGTTTATCTTTTTTTCCACTTATTATTAATGTTGCTTCTTCCTTTTATATCTGTGTGATGTAAATCTCTCTCTCTCTCTCTCTCTCTCTCTCTCTCTCTCTCTCTCTCTCTCTCTCTCTCTCTCTCTCTCACACACAAAATTGCAATCTCAAGTCACATTCTACTTTATTTGACCTTTAAATGACTAAAAGAACAGTATTAGTGTATCTGATCCAAAATTCATACTCTCTCATCACCACTGCCAACTCAACAAGGCATTTATGAGTTTCCTGGGTATATACACTTAAATTTATCTGTCGTTAATGTATTGTTTTATCCTGTCCATCGAAGTTGTAGGGATTCATCTGGGGCGCGGGTGACGGTCCTGGTATTCACTTGTTTCCAATGGAGTGGCTGCGGCAATGTCAATGGACTACTTTGGAGATTCGAACCTATCAGGTTTCGCGGGCATTGTGTCCGTGATGAAACACCTTTACAAATTCTTCCACACATTATTTTTTCTCTACTCGAGAATTCCACGTGAATACAAATATACTCAACTACTATGTATTTAAGTGTATGCCTAGTATGTATGATAATATTAACAAATAGAATCATATGTATGTTAGCATGGAAAACTTCCACAGGACATCGCTTTTATGGATGGCTGATAAATTTTAGAACTGTGCATATTTCGTCATAATATATATCCTGTCACTAATGAAAACGCTAAAGGAACTTGACGAGATGAGGTACGCCTATAGAAAGAAAGCAAGACTTCAGAAATATAAAAATATAAATTCACAAATGGCATTTAGAAATAAACATTACAAAAGTGCATCGCCACCGGAGTGGAAGTTGCCAGTTGTCGCCACGTGGAAAAATACAGGCATACGCCTGAGAGTTTGTTTTGGTTCCTTTAGCGTTTTCATTAGTGACAGGATATATATTATGACGAAATATGCACATTACTAAAATTTATTAGCCATCCATAGAAGCGATGTCAAGTGGAAGTTTTATAACATACATATGATTCTATTTGTTTATATTTTCATACATACAAGGAATACACTTAAACACATAGTAGTTGAGCATATTTATATTCACGTGGAATTCTCGAGTAGAGAGAAAAACTAATGTGTGGAAGAATTTGTGAAGGTGTTTCACAACGGACGCTATGCCCGGGAGAGGCTTCACAAGCTCCCCATTGGTGGCTCTCGTGCCACACACATGACGGTGATTCCCACCACGTCCCACCGATGTTGAAGAATGTGAATTTTTGTCTCCGTGTTGCCTTCCGGTCAGTAATATAAAATGCATGAGTTTCAGGTGATCGAAGCCTCAAGTACCTTTAGTGAGCAACATCTCTATCAAGTATAACACTAGAAAAGGCTGTCAAACCAAGGTCTAGAAGGTTTAGATTGAAAGAAAGAGTGAGGAATAACGCCTCCGTGCTAGAAAATCAGCATGATATTTCCTCAGGTGCCCTTAATTGCCAGATGCAAAATGCCAGAGATATCTCTGATTTGTGGGATATTAGGACAAGATATAGATATGAAATTGTGATCGGAAAAGCCCAACGAAGTTAGAGTAACAGCGGAAGGATTAGAGATTAAGAAAAAATCAAAGAAACTACATTTTTTAATTCTTAAAATCAATTCTTCTTAAATTATACATTTTGTACAATTTTTCTTCTAAAATCCTTTGATTTTAATGAAATTGTACCTAATTTCACAATGATCAATGTTACTTAGCTTTCCTTCAATCCCTCCCTGTATAATTTCTTCCTTTCTCTTTGTTCGAATTAAATATAGGACATTGTTCCCTTTTGCGGTTCTAAGAATAACTGTTTCAAGAAGTTATCCTTAATTAGAAAATTCATCTGTTTCACCGTTATCCATCATCAAGCTCCAGTCAACATTTTTAGAATTTAAATTGCCTACTAATGTCCACAACTGGTTTTTAATTTCCTTCCACAATAGTGCCAATTTTCTTTATAATATTCGGTACTGTGTACACTGATCCCAGTATCATTGACTGTGATCCTTCCTTAATATCAATCCATATCGACTCTGTTTTCTTATTTGTTTTAATTTCACTATTGATAAAATATTGTAATGTGTTCCTTATATATATATAAGCATTTATATCATCTTTGCTTAGATAAAGTATCAAACAGTGTTCAGTGCTCCTAACCTACAATTTTTTTTTTTTAAATGACAATTTTTATTGGATACTTCCAACATGTGTCTTTTGCGTTGCAATCTCAGTGATAACCTATATTTTCGTTAAGGTACACAGTTTTCTCTGTTGTTGTAAGCCATGTATCTTTCCTTTATAAGATATCTTTTTCATGTCCTTATTTAGATGCTTACATTCTTTAAACATCAACAGCCAGAGTTGTGGGGAAGTATTGGCCCGAAGGCAATAACGCGCGTAGTGAAGGCAATGTGTGATGTGGTGGACCTAGAAACATTGCTTCCCAAGACACCTGTTACGTGTGGTAGAGTGACTTTGCACCCAAGACAGACATTCTACCCTGTCGATTACACGCAGTCTAAAAAGTTCTTCACAAAAAACGGCGGTAAAAGGTTTAAAAAGGTAAGTTTCTTCAAAGTAATAGAAGGTGAAATGCTCACGTTTTCTCTGCTTATCATAACTTCCAATATTTTCCATACTCATCCTTACTTGTATTCAAAAACAGTCTGCTCTTCCATCACGAATATTTTCAAAGGCCACAGAGGTAGATGATTACTAAAATTTCTAAGAAAGTTTTTCCTATTCATAATGATGACATCGTACTACTTTCTCGTAAGAATCATGAAAAGAAATTCCGCAAAACCCCCGGAAACTTCAATTATAGTCGGCTCACACTGATGTGCTCGTTTTGGTATGGTCTGCTTTTTCACAGTTAGTCTTCCACTGTCACCATATTTCTACAGTTCCCGGTGTCGCAGTAAAAAAATATCCCGGTGTGGCATGAAGAAGTGTCCCACCATGACGAGACGGGAAGTAAAGACCTACCCTGCCAGACGCACGAATCATTCGCTCCACGGAGCGACGTGGACGCTTTAGTTGCGCCCAACACCAACACTAAAAACGCAAACACCAACACCACCATCACCATTACCAACACCAACACCAACATCAACAACAATAATGATGATGATGATAATAATAATAATAATAATAATAATAATAATAATAATAATAATAATAATAATAATAATAATGATAATAATAATAATAATAATAATAATAATAATAATAATGATAATAATAATATTAATAATGATAATAATAATAGCTGTCGTAGTAGTAGTAGTAGTAGTAGTAGTAACGATAGATAATAAAGAACAGCAGCAACACGAAGGTGAGCAATACTGATGATAACATTTAAAAGAATCAATAATACTAAAACTTTTATCATTATCATTCATACTGATATCAATTCTACTTAACTAACTATTAATAACAGTTCCATCATTAACGTTGCCTTTATAATAATAATAATAATAATAATAATAATAATAATAATAATAATAAATACTTTATTTAGTCAATTTGTAATGATACATACACATTGAAACTCTTTGTGGATCCAGATCATTCAAAGTTACAGTTACAACACACATACAGTACAACGCACAATAAAATATCTGTGACAAGGTCAGGTCCAAGACTAAAACTATATACACTACACTATTTTAAAACACCATGCTGTAAATTTATCATGCATCAGAATCGAAATCACAATGGAAGCAATAAATTTACCTTTTTGCATGGACATAATTATACAATTTAATGCTAACTGGTACAAATGAATTCTTATATCTAGATGTTTTCTGTGAAGACAAACCCAATCTTTTTCCAGATCTTAAGAACACGTAGTTATCATTGAGAGGATGGGTATTGTCGTTCATTATTTTCCTAGTTGTACACAATACATTTCTAGAATATAGGTCATCTAGTGTTGTTACCTTTACACCCAATTTATCAGCAATTCTCACAACCTTTTTGAGTTTCTTTTTTTTTTTTTTTTTTTTTACAGTGAAGCACCCATACATCCTTCTTAAACCAAAGCATAGAGTTGACTCAATAACAGGCTTATAGAACATAGCAAGAATAGTATTTTCAACTTTTAGATTTCTTAAAATTCTCAGAAAGTGAATTCTCTGCATACATTTGCCTTACACCTTCTTTGTGTTTACATCACCAGTTATTTTATCATCAATTTGCACCACGAAGTATTTATAATCATGTACAATATATACCTGTTCCTATTTAATTACAAGATTTTGAGTACACCTCTCCCTCTTACGAAAATCGATTAACATTTCCTTTGTCTTTTTTTACATTTAAATTCAAATAATTATCATCACACCATTTAACAAAATTATTTACTTGAAAACTAGGTAAATATGGAATGTTTTGCTGCTGCTTTATTCTTACTAATGTAAGCAAATACAATTCCTATATAAGTAAAAAAATAAAAAAATAAATAAAAAAAAGAAACGCTATAAAGCAGCCAGCTACTGTTTGTCACCAGCACTGGTTATTTGACAAGTGGTAACAAATGCATCGTAGTCATACACCTCACCGCACACATCGGTCAGAGTAGAGACCAGCAGGTCGCTGACCGTCACGGTCGGCGACCACTTTATAAATGACTTCTTTTACTACTAAGAGATCCCCATACATTATATTTAAGTAAATTTCGACTGCCAGAGACGTACACTTCCTCAAAATAGGTATACTGAATGATATACTAAACTATGTTAAGTTTTGGGGAAAATCAAGATTGTCAGAGCGTTATCCCCATTGGAGTTGTATCTTGTCCTGACTGCTCGTGAGTCTG
>NC_059281.1:384102-428937 GCF_017591435.1 Portunus trituberculatus
ATTTTTTAATGCCTCAAAAACTCAATTCCTCCATCTATCAATTCGACACAACCTTCCAAACAACTATCCCCTCTTCTTCAATGGCACTCAACTGTCTCCCTCTTCCACACTGAATATCCTTGTTCTGTCCTTTACTCGTAATATTAACTGGAAACTTCATGTATCATCTCTTTCTAAAACAGCTTCTATGAAGTTAGGTGTTCTGAGACGTCTCCGCCAGTTTTTCTCACCCCTCCAACTGCTTACTCTGTATAAGGGCCTTATCCGCCTGTGTATGGAGTACTCTTCGCATGTTTTGGGGGGATCCAGTCACACAGTTTTACTAGATAGGATGGAATCAAAAGCTTTTTCGTCTTATCAACGCCCCTCCTCTGACTTACTGTCTTCAGCCTCTTTCTCACCGCCAAAATGTTGCATCTCTTTCTATCTTTTATCGCTATTTTGATGCTAACTGTTCTACTGATCTTGCTAACGGCATCGCTGCACAAGACTTTCTTATTCATCTCATCTCTATTCTGTCCAACTCTCTAACGCAAGAATTAACCAGTACTCTCAATCATTCATCTATTTCACTGGTAAACTCGGGAACTCCCTCCCTGCATCTTGTCTTCTTTTAAGAGGGAAGTATCGAGGCATTTGCTCCAGAATTTTGGCTGACGCTTTTGCACGTTTTTGGAGAGCCAGCACTCAAGTGGGCCTTTTCTTTAATCCTTTCTTTTTTTTGCCCTTGGCTGGCCCTCTTCCCTACGGTAAAAAAAAATACTGGCGATCAGTTAGAAGATTGTGATGTGACATGTTTAGGAATCTTCTTAATGAGAATAGATTAAAAAACGTTAGACAAGCAAGAGCTTATACCTGTAGGACGGTAGTTTGAGGATTAGAACGGTCCCCCTTGTTAGGAAGAGGCTGAACGTAGACAAACTTCCAGCAAAAAGGAAAGATAGAAGTCGAAACATAGTTGAAAGAGTTTGGCCAGGCAAGGTGTAAGCACTTAAGCACAGTTTTTTAAAACAATAGGAGGGACCTCATCAGGTACATAAGCCTTCCGAGGGTTTAGGCTAGCGAGGGCATGGAAACATCATTACGAAGAATTTTTATTGAAGACATGAAATAGTCAGAGGGAGGAGGAGAAGGAGGGACAAGCTCAGCAAACGTGGAGGTTTTAGCAAACGTTTGAGAGAAGAGTTCAGCTTTAGAGATTGAAGAAGTAAAGTTAATGGAGATATTTTTGGCAAGATGCCAAAAGTCTTGAGGGGAGTTTGAGTTTGAAAGATTGTGACATTTTCTATTAATGAAAAAGTATTTGGCAAGTTGAAGAACAGACTTGGCATGATTTCAGGGAGAGATATAAAGTGCGTGAGATTCAGGAGATGAAAGGCTCAAGTATCTTTTGTGGGCAACCTCTCTATCATGTATATAACAGGCTGAGTTAAAGCACGGTTTAGAAGATTAAGGTTGATAAAAATGTATGAGGTATGTGCGCCTCCATGCCAGACACTATTACCTGTTTTTGCGCTCAACACAAAGAGATGAGTCTCTGGCACGAAAACAATAATCATTCCAAGGAAAATCAGCATAATACCTCCTCAGGTCTCCCCCAAGTGGCAGATGCAAAACACCAGAGGCACCTCAGCTTAGGAGGATCCTGGGGAGGGATTGGAGAAATAGGACAAGATACAGAAATTAGATTGTGATCGGAGGATTCCAACGGAGATGATAAGGTAACAGCATATCCAGAAGGATTATAGAGGTAAGGAAGAGATCAAGATGTTGGGCGTGTCTCCAAGTAATAATACTAATAGGGTGTTGCACCAGTTGCTCTAGGTCATGAAGGATAGCAAAGTTGAAGGCTAGTTCACCAGGATGGTCAGTGAAGGGAGAGGAAAGTCAAAGCAGGTGGTGAACATTGAAATCTTCAAGGATGAAGATCTCTGCGAAAGGGTAAAAGAACAGAATCTGCTCCACTTTGGAGGTTAAATAGTCAAAGAATTTACTATATTCAGAGGAGTTAGGGGAGAGATAGACAGCACAGATAAACTTCGATAGAAAGTGACCGTTGAGTCTAAGCCAGATGGTGGAAAACTCGGAAGATTCATGGGCGTTGGCATAGAGCAAATTAAGTCGTTGCGCACATAGACGCAACATCCAGCTTTGGAACAAAAATGAGAATAGAGAAAGTAGAAGGGAACAGGGAAGGGGGTACTGTCAGTTGCCTCAGACAGCTGTATTTCGGTGAGGAAAAGAAGATGAGGTTTAGAAGAGGAGAGGTGGTGCTCCACAGATTGAAAATTAGATCTAAGACCGCGAATGTTGGAGAAGTTAATGTAGAAAAAGTTAAGAGAGGTGTGAAGACATTTGGACTCATCATCAAGAGAGCAGTCCAACCTGGCTGGGGACATTTCTGGTCCCCTGCCCAGAAGGGATCTCCGAGGCTGGGTTTGTACTTTGGAGTCCCCATTTTTTATTTTGAATTTTAAGTGAAGGGTGTGTGTGTGGCAAGTGCATATAGTTTTGAGTGAATTTGTCTATAAATGGAAGGGTGTAATTGCCCCCTTAAGTTGTGAGACACAAAGGAAAACGTTCAGCGAGATCACAACTAGCTTTAAGAGGAGGTTCACAGCATCCCCTGAACTAGTGTTATTTGACCTCTCCGGGAGTAAATTATCGTTGCGTTAGGTGTATACTACCTCTTCCTTATATCAACAGCAATAATCCATTTATACTCTATGCAAGAGTCAATGTAAAAGAACAAAAGAAAGGTGACAAAATTTGGTAAGAACAAATCATAAGAGAGGTGAATTCTATATTAACTCAGGGACAAGCTAAGATATATGGTAATAAAATTCTCTCTCTCTCTCTCTCTCTCTCTCTCTCTCTCTCTCTCTCTCTCTCTCTCTCTCTCTCTCTCTCTGTGTGTGTGTGTGTGTGTGTGTGTGTGTAATTCACTGTTTGATCTGCTGCAGTCTCTGACGAGACAGCCAGACGTTACCCTACGGAACGAGCTCAGAGCTCATTGTTTCCGATCTTCGGATAGGCCTGAGACCAGGCACACACCACACACCGGGACAACAAGGTCACAACTCCTCGATTTACATCCCGTACCTACTCGCTGCTAGGTGAACAGGGACTACACGTGAAAGGAGACACACCCAAATATTTCCACCCGGCCAGGGAACCGAACCCCGGTCCTCTGGCTTGTGAAGCCAGCGCTCTAACCACTGAGCTACCGGGCCGTGTGTGTGTGTGTGTGTGTGTGTGTGTGTGTGTGTGTGTGTGTGTGAGAGAGAGAGAGAGAGAGAGAGAGAGAGAGAGAGAGAGAGAGAGAGAGAGAGAGAGAGAGAGAGAGAGAGAGAGAGAGAGAGAGAGAGAGAGAGAGAGAGAGAGAGAGAGTCATGTCACCACCATAAATAGAAATACACCTGTGTTATCGAATAATTAGAATTTAGGTTTAGAATGCGCGTATGATTGATATATTCCTTTCAGATTTTTCGACGTTCCTATGCAGTTCACTTCTGGAACAAGATGAGCAAGGAGTTTATGGTGAAGAAAGGGGATAAGAGCTTATATGAGGTGGCGGCAAAGAAATACTGTCCTGTCAGCTACAGCGAGGCGACTCTGGAGGCAGACACTTTTTGACATGCATGATTTATTAATGCTGTTGTTATTTGCTATTGCTGCTGCTGCCACTACTACGACTATTACTACTACTACTACTACTACTACTACTATGTAATGTGGTACCCTGACGCGGTCCAAGAATTTGGAAGAAACAAAAAAAAAAAAAAAAAAAAAAAAAAAGCGAATAAGGGACGTAGAAATATGGAAGATACAAAGGCATATAAATCTAGTACGTAATTGTTGGTATTGTAGAATCAAGCGAAATCTTGGCAAAACCAATGCCTGTGAATTAGGCTTGACAGCAAAAGACTACAGCCATTTTGATCTACAATTTTAAAACAAATTGCATACATAAATAACAAAAATAAATTGTTCCTTCTTACAAATTTGTAATGCAAAAAAAAAAAAAAAAAAATAAATAAATCATATAATCATTAATTAATTAATTAATTAATTAATATAATTAATTAATATAATTATTAAAAAAAAAACTAATAAGTTTCTGCATCCTTAAGATGTAAAATCATATACAGAAGTAGCTTACATCAAATTAAACTGCACAAATTAAATACAGTACGTGGCTTAACCACACGGCCACTCCTTGTTAACTTTCCCTGTTCAAGATTCTCACTTTCATCATTCATCCCTAAAACATATTCCTCTTTATTCTGCATAGGAAGCTCCCTTCGAACATCAGAAGTTTCAGTTGCATGCGCTGTTTACATCGCAGAAAATGTCTAGATCATGTAATGTTTGAACAAGTCTACACAATATCCCCATGGCAGCTCTTACATGGATGTATCTTACTATACCATCACTGCCAGATAATAAATCAGTAGTAATGACTAAAAGCCAATTCATTCGAAGCACATTGTCTTCTCTCAACTATACAATAGAACAGTGGTTCCCAAACTGGGGGTAAATTATCCCCTGGTGGTAATTTAGCAATTTTGGGGGAGTAATGGAGAGGTGACAGAAAAAAAGCTATGAATTGTGGAAATCAAGAAACCATTGCAGTATCTGATATTAGGATTAATGTTAACTTAGTTAGTCTTAATGTGCAAATTTGTTAAGTAAACCTATTACAAGTATTTTTTTTACTATAGATTATTGTTATATATTATGAATAACTATTACAAATATATAATTAATCATAATTGATGAAGTTAACCTGAATAACAATAAACATAAAAAAAAGAACTTAAAAACAGTTTTAGAAAAGTAGAAATATGTATCTAAGTGTGAGGTAACCCAAAAATATTTTGACAGGTATGCTTCAAGACACAAGTCACTCAGTAACCTTGATGACTCATCGATATATCTATAATACGCGTCAGTCGTCACTCACTACTTGAGACTCTCTATTCAGCTTTGCCAGACGTGCGATAATTATCGTCAAAGACGATAGTTTGGCCTCCCGTGCGACAGGCGATAGCATGCATGCGATAATACAATAATTTGCGTAAAATATGTGAGGTGTTGATTGTTGTTGTAGAATTTTAATTTAACCATATGTATCAATGTTGACATTTTGTGGAAAGGGTAATATGCTTAGTGGGGCATGTTAAATTGGATAAAAATCTGAAAAACGTTTGAGAATCACTGCAACAGGACCTGTCTTTACATTGCAATTTTAAGTTTGAATTTCTTCACTGTAGGCAACAATTTTCTCAAATAATCACCACTACACATCTTCCAAAATTTGTCCAGTTGACTTTTTCCGAACAGGGATCGGGCAGACGTCCACGCGTAGGTTGGAATCCCACCACATACCGCTTTGAGGCTATGCCATTTGTCGAGTGGTTTAAAGCCACCTACATGTCACCATGATACTCAGGTTCTAGATGGTTACACCAAAGATCCGTTTGAGTGGTGATATGGTCCATGATATGGGTACCACTATAAATAAAGTTGCCTGCGCCACTAATGGGTGGAAGATGAACAGCGCTTCCCAAATATACTTTTCAAGTATGCCTACAGTCGCTCTAGGCCACAAAAAAAAAAAAAAAAAATCTTTCACTGAAATCTTTACTACTAACATTTCCATGTTTATTAGAAGCATGAGGCTGAGATCCTGTAACTCTACCAATCACAAAATATATGAGTGTCAAAGGGTTTACTTATATCAGGATCTTCATTTACATAAGTAAGAGGTCTTGAATTGATACAAGCCTCTAGTTCACTCAAAGTTGTTTCAAGTTCACATTTAGTCAAAATTTAGTTCCGAGAAATTTCTTAAGAGCTGATTTCACAGATCTCACAAGCCGTTCACACCAGCCTCCCCACCATGGGGATCTGTGAGCGATGAACTTCCTTTCAGAGCTCAATAAATTGAAACATTTCAGAAGGACTTAAGCAACACTTATAAAGGTCTTGGCATTATCTCAGTACTTTACAAAAGTAAGTCCACGCCTGGCAGAAAATCTGCGAATGGCAAACATACACTCGGGTACTGAAAGGGAGTCTGTTAATTCTAAATGAACAGTTTTATAGCACATATAAATAACAGAATATACAACATCTTAGAAGATTGATCAACTGCAAACAAAGGACCTGCATAATTTAATCCAGTTATGGCAAAAGGAAAGGTTGATTTAACTTTCAACCCTTGCAAAGGTGGAGCTGACTGGCTACATGGTCTAGAATCATATCTCTTGCAAGCAACACAATATTTGCAAACTTGTCTTAATCCAATAATCCAATATGAGTTTCTGATGATAGACGTGAGTGTATGAACACCAGCATGTTTTTAAAATTTATGCTGAAACTGCCTAAGTTTGGTCACATGAAAATTAGGAATACGTAATAGTAGGATGTTTGCTGTCATAATTCAAGTCAGAATACTGTAATCTACCTTTGATACTCAATAACCCATTTCTTAGAGAAGAGCTCCTTGGAACTGGTCTTTCTTGAGACAAAGCATTGATGTCTTTCACATAGCTTTCTCTCTGAACACATTCAACAATGTTGTCCTTTGCCTGACTCAGCTCCTCATAAAAAGAGGGCATGTAGTGCCATTAGGTTTACAATTGTGAATAAATCTTCTAACCCAGGCAACAATATTCATCACTACATCTACAAAAATCAAATACAGATGCGGTTTCTTCATTAACAATCATAAATACTTCTCCCTTTTATTCTTCATTGGGAAGAGCAAAATTATTTACTTCATCAACATTAATTCTAACACAAAAACATGAGGAATTAAAAAATCATTTGGGACCTTTTAGCCACATGTCATTAGCAGTAAGTTGATCAGCCAGAACACCTTGGGTCATCAGTTCAGCAGGGTTATCTGTACCTGGACAACTATGTCAATCACTGGGAGAAGTCCGTGTTTGGATTTCAGTTACTCTGTTAGCAACAAACAAATCCTGCAAGTATTCTGCACCAATATACAATACAAAAAAAAAAAAAAAAAAAAAAAATACAGTGTTACATTATTATTGTAACTTGAAAACATAGATAAATAAACAAAAATCTATCTCGACTTTTTTTTGAGAACCGTTACTATATTTAATCTTAATACATAATTATAAGCCAATGATAATAAATAAATAGAACCTTTTATTTTGTATCAATATATTTCCAGTTAAAGAATATAAATAAATGACAGTTTTATCTCAACATTTTGAGAACCTATACTATATTTAACCTTAATACATAATTGTAAGTTCATAATAATAAATAAAAGCCTTTGTTTTTGTAGCAATATAAAATCTTGCTTTAAACAGCCTCAAAACAATAAACAATGCATTTTACAATACACAGCCATTTAGAAAACTTCATTTTCACTAGTTTCCTATTTTTGTTAAACTCAAGAAAGCAGTTCCTTTCTTTGTTTAAGCACACTGCTACATTACATTTGCTACAGTATATGCTTGTCCTTCCTTTACAGTTTGGCAGCTTGCATCGAGGCCTTTCACCTTTCTCAACAATCTTAGGCCAGTGGCCAACTCCATCTTTTGTGATGTCAACATTTGGAACTGGTTTTGTTGCATGGCCTTTTCTTTTCTTTGCCTGATGTTCAGACTGAAGACTGGTGGAGCGTGGTCTTCCCACACGAAGTCTTTTCAGGTTGTCTTTGTTTTGGTAGAGCAGAGGATATGCTTCCTTCAATTTGAATGCCTGCAACTGAAGTTGCGATTTTTCTGGCACGCCCAGTCCACTGGCATCTCTCCTGTATAGAAGCCATGGATCTATTGTAATATCAAGAAAGTGGAAGACAAGTTTATGATCGTACTTGTGAGACCGTATGTGAATTCTATATAAAGCAATCAATGAAACCAAAAGATCAACCCCTCCCATTTTTTCATTGTAAGTTTATACTATTTTAGGACAGGCAATCTCAACAACTTCCTTCTTTTTCTTGTCATATATCTTATATGTTCCCAAAGGCTGAGCAGATGAAAAACTTGTGAGGAGAGTCACACAACGATTGTCTACCCATTTCATAACTAGGCTTACATTATAGCATGTTATAAACAACAAATATAATAATACATCATAATTTTTTTTATAAGTCTGGCTTACCTATAAGTCATCCAAAATCAGCATATAAAAAAGAGGACGAGTCACGACGTTCATTCCTTCTGGTGGTCACGAGACAAGTGCCGTTTCCCAGAAACAAGAGCCTATATTCTACACATGATGCGAGGGATGAGTTCTGATATGGTTAAAAAATGTACCATTGGACGGATTAGTCTCTACGACCAAATCTCTTCCGTAGGAAAGCAGGCAATTGAAGTGGTTCATAATTGTACCAATGGTCCTTATAGGACCATTGGTACAATTATGAACCACTTCATGGTTCATAATTGTACCAATGGTACATGGTTCATGGTTCATAATTGTACCAATAGTCCTTATAGGACCATTGGTACAATTATGAACCACTTGAAATGCCTGCTTTCCTACGGAAGAAATTTGGTCGTAGAGACTAATCCGTCCAATGGTACATTTTTTAACCATATCAGAACTCATCCCTCGCATCATGTGTAGAATATAGGCTCTTGTTTCTGGGAAACGGCACTTGTCTCGTGACCACCAGAAGGAGTGGACGTCGTGACTCGTCCTCTGTTTTATATGCTGATTTTGGATGACTTATAGGTAAGCCAGACTTATAAAAAAAATTATGATGTATTATATTTGTTGTTTATAACATGCTATAATGTAAGCCTAGCTATGATTTATAATACTGATGCTCAAAAGACGTGTTTTTTAGATGGATAAAAAATGTACCAGTGGGTCATTATGTTTCCTCAGATATGAATACATCTACCTTCTATATGGACGTGAGTCACGTCATTATGTGCATGAGGAGGACGTCCTTCCTGATCCTGATGACCCTGAAGATGTCGGTGTAATTGGCTCATTTAGCAAAGAAACAGATATACTCTCTGGATACTGTGAGACATAATAGACTGAAAGGGATAGGAAATGTTCTGCCTACAGATAAAGAAATGCTGAAAAAGCAAAGGGGGTCTCATGTGGACGTCATCTTCAGGTCTGAGTGGGAAGGAGGATTCCCCTCCACAAAGGCCTTCCACAGCAGTCTCCTATTCTGGGAGTTCTTCTGAGGGACGTATTTCTGCTGCATGTGACTCCCTTTTGATGGTAAATGTTAACCAATCATTTTCTTATCACGCCTTGCACTCACTTCTAAATGCGTATGGTACGGTTGTTCGCATTCGACTGGTTTATGATAAGGACTTTCCTTCTAACCGCTGCTATGTGACGTTTATGTCATGTGATGAAGCCCGTTTGGCTTATGAACATGTAGCATCTCTGCCCCTTGCCGGCTCTGGCTTTAAAACTGAATTTCTCCACTTACGTAATATTTCAGACAGTGACATGGATTACATCCGAAATGTTTTTGAAAACTATTTAGAGAATTCAGTTCCAGAAGTCCGCCAGATCCCGCCTCCACGTTGGTTTGTGGCGTACTACAAAAATGGGCGCGGGAATTTCATACATGCCTCCCGGTATCTGTCGAAAGAGATCGGCACAATTCCTGAGGTAAACCTCAAGAAATACGGTAAGGGGGTGCTAGTGTGAGCGAAAGATATCACGCAGGCAAGGATGTTGCAACATCTACCATGTCCTTCTGACAGCATGTTTGAGACTATTAAGGCACATCCCACCTTTAATTACAGTAAAGGTTGTGTGTACAGTCAGGATCTTTATGAATTTTCTGACGAGGAAATACTAGCAATGTGTCCTAGCTCAGTCCCAACATGGTCCTTCTCACCTTCTTCGGTTCCACTCTCCCAGACCGTCTTCATATCGGTCCTATCAATCTTAGGATGAGGCGTTTTATTTCTTACCCTCTTCAGTGTTTCTCATGTTATTCGTATGGTCACGGCAAAAGCTCATGTAAGGAAGCTTCTCGATGTGGTAATTGCTCTGCACAAGACTCACATTCTGAGGAGCATTGCAATGCTGCTGCTTATTGTTTTCATTGCCGTGATGCTCACCATGTACGTTCCAAGCAATGCCCAAGGTATCGCCTGGAGCAGGACATTTTACAGCTTGCTAATAGTCAGTTCATCAGTCTCGGTAGCGCCCGCCGCGAACTCCTGTACCGCCAGAAGGACGGTACTGGTGCGACATCCTATGCTTCATTGGCCGGTCGCTCTTCAGCTGAGTCTGCCGGTCCGAAGACAACTTCTCCTGCTACCTCTTGCTCTGTTGGGGCGAGTGGTCCTGTTCATCTGGCTAATAGGTTTGCCCTTTTGTTCGACGACTCCTTTGAGTCATCTGTAAGAAGTGACGGGAATAATTTGGATATGACCAACGTAACCCATGTAATGGATGTCTTCTCGTCGGTTGATTATTTCTAGTCAGGTGAGTCACGGGCAGCCCTTCAAAAGGCTCGCCCGTCCACTGCACCTAAATAGTCATCTTCAAGCTTCTACAATGGAACTGTAGAGGCCTTCGCGCCTCGTGAGGAGAAATCCGTGTTTTACTGTCAGAGTTCTCTCCAGCCTGTATAGCTCTACAAGAGACTATGCTAGGTGATAGTACTCCTGGCTATCGTGCCCTTTTTACCACTCCTTTTCCCGAACAGGGTCACCACGGTGGCACACCTATCCTAGTCCGTCAAGACATACCTGTTGTCCCCTTGCAACTCAACTCTCCCCTTCAGGTGGTTGCTGTTAAGGTTTTTATGGGACGATCCTACACTATTTGCAGTTTATATCTCCCTCCTCGGGTTCCTGTCTCCAGGGGTAAGCTTGACGGCCTGGTGCGTCAGCTGACTCCGCCTTTCCTCTTATTGGGAGATTTTAACGGCCGTTACCCATTGTGGGACGAAGGTGCTAGTAATCCTCGTGGGGTTTTAATCGGTTCTTTTATTAAGGATGAGGGATTGGAGGTTTTAAATTCTGGGGACGTTACACATTTCCACAGTCCTACTGGGACTTTTACAGCTATTGATCTTTTTCTGTGTACATCTAATTCTTTCCATGATTTTAATTGGCGGGTCCAACCGGATTTACACGGTAGTGACCACTTTCCGATTTTATTACAATCTGTGAACTCTAAGCTACAGTCCCGGCCCCCACGCTGTGTTTTAGACAAGTCCTCGATTCACAGATCTTAGCTCTTTTATCCGTCCGCTGGCTAACTTTTCTACTTGTGCTGAGACTGTTGATTATTTTACTGATTTTTTACATTCCGCAGCGCTTCAGACAATCCCTAGGACGTCCGGTCGCTTTACTGAGCGTCCCGTTCCTTGGTGGAACGCAGCATGCACAAACACTGTGAAAGCGAAACGGGCAGCTTTTTTTCGTCTCCGGCGACATCGTGGGGACCCGCACTGCCTGGAAGCTTTTCGACGCTACCGAGTTCGGGCACGTCGCGTTTTGAAAGAGGCACAAAAAGCCTCTTGGAAAGCTTATGTATCTTCCATTAATGCCCGCACCCCTCATACGGATGTCTTTAACAAAGTCCGCCGAATTGCTGGAAAGTATTCTGCTCCTTCCCCACCAGTTTTGTTGTCTGCAGGACGAACGGTGGCAGACCCTAAGACTGTCGCCGATCTCTTCGCGGAGCACTTTGCCAGTGTTTCCCGGAAGGATCCTGCAGCCCCGGGCGCACGTCACCGCCAGAGAATGGAATCTCTCGGCAAAAATTTTTCTTCCACTGGGGGGGAGTCGTGTAATTTCTCCTTCTCTACCTCCTAGTTGCGGACTGCTTTGTTCCAGTGTCACGACTCTTCTCCTGGCCCAGATGATATTCTTTATGCCTTCTTGCGCCACATATCTGACAGTAGTTTTAACTTTTTATTAAATCTTTATAATATGATTTGGCATACCGGTGACTTTCCATCTTCTTGGGCTGTGGCAGTGGTTCTCCCATTTCCGAAGCCTGGGAAAGATAATCTTCAGGCTACGAACTACCGTCCTATATCTTTGACATAATGCATTTGTAAAGTGTTAGAAAAGATGGTAAATGTTAGACTCGTGTGGTACTTGGAGAGGGGGAAGTACTTGTCATCGGTACAGTATGGCTTCCGAAAGATGAGGTCTACTACTGATGCTCTTTTATCCTTAGAGTCTTCTATTTGTGAGGCCTTCGCTAATCACCACCATCAAGTAACAGCAGTCATTTTTGACCTGGAGAAGGCCTACGACACGGTTTGGTGTCATGGCATTTTACAGTCCTTGTTTAATTTTGGCCTTCGTGGTCAGCTTCCTATTTTTATTCAGCAGTTTTTTTTCCAGACGTCCTTTACGGGTTCGAGTTGGGAGTGTTCTCTCCGAGGCTCCCCCCCAGATGGGAACCGCCTTGTCGTTGTGGGGGGTCTTCCGTGCTCCTGTGACCTGGCGAACTAGGCTAGAGGGGGCTTAGGCCCCTGCTCTGCCCTTTCAAGGGGAAGAGGGCTACCCATGCTAGTAAGGTCGCCAGTGAAGGGTCAGACTAAATGGTTCCTACGTAGGCTGCCAGTGGACCAGCGGAGCCACCCGCTTGAGGGATCGCCCAATAGGGGCCGTCCTTTGCTGGATGGTTGAGTGTCCAGGCTGGAATGCTTTGGGAGGGGGGTCTCAGCTCTATCGTGGACAAACATTCGTATCATGTGAGACTTTTTTTCTGAAACGACTTGTCCGCATGGGGATGAGGTACCCCGTCCACGGTAGCCAGCGCTCCCTGCCATTGTAGTCCCAGTACTTGGTTTCCCTTGACTCTGGAGCCAATTTTTTGTGTTAGGTTTTTTTATGGGAAAACAAAAAATTGTCAGTTTCTCGTGAGGTGGCTGACCTGGCCCACGAGACGTCATCTTCAGGTCTGAGTGGGAAGGAGGATTCCCCTCCAGAACGGCTTCCTGCAGCAGTCTCCTGTTCTGGGAGTTCTTCTGAGAGTCGCATTTGCGCTGCATATGACTCTCTTTTAATTGTAAATGTTAATCCATCATTTTCCCTTCACGCCTTGCTCTCACTTCTCAAGGTGTTTGGCACAGTTGTTCGCATTCGACTGGTTTATGATAAGGACTTTTCTTTTTTCCTTCCGCTGCTATGTGACGTTTATGTCATGTGATGAAGCCCGTCTGGCTTATGAAAATGTTGCATCTCTGCCCCTTGCCGGCTCTGGCTCTAAAACTGAATTTTTCTAGTCACGTAATATTTCAGATAGTGACATGGATTACATCCCAAATGTTTTTTAAAACTATTTAGAGAATTCAGTTCCTGAGGTCCGCCAGATCCCGCCTCCTCGTTGGATTGTGGCGTACTATAGAAATGGGCGTGGGAACTTCATCCATGCCTCCCGGTATCTTGCCAAAGAAATCGGCACTATACCTGAGGGGAATCTGAAGAAGTACGGGAAGGGGGTGCTCGTGCGAGCTAAAGATATTACGCAGGCAAGTATGTTACAACATCTCCCATGCCCTACTGACAGTATGTTTGAGTCCGTGAAGGCTCATCCTACTTTCAATTATAGTGAAGGTTGTGTGTACAGTCAGGATCTTTACGAATTTCCTGAAGAGGAAATACTGGGTATGTGTCCTAACTCAGTTCAGAAGGTGACTAAGATGAGGAATTCTACCAACATACTCCTTCTCACCTTCTTTGGTTCCGCCCTCCCTGACCGTGTTAATATCGGTCTTATCAATCTTAGGGTGAGGCGTTTTGTATCTCGCCCTCATCAGTGTTTCTCATGTTATTCGTACGATCACAGTAAAATCTTTTGCAAGGAGGATTCCCGATGTGGAAATTGCTCTGCACTAGACTCACATTCTGACTAGCATTGCAATGCTGCTGTTTATTGTTTTCATTGCCGTGATGTTCACCCGGTACGTTCCAAGCAATGCCCTAGGTATCGCCTGGAGCAGGACATTCTACAGCTTGCTAACACTCAGTTCATCTGCCTCGGTAGCGCCCGCCGTGAACTCTTGTACCGCCAGAAGGCCGGTACTATTGCGATATCCTACGCTTCATTGGCCCCACGCTCTTTAGTTGAGTCTGCCGATCCAAAGAGAACTCCTTCTGCTACCTCTCGCTCTGTTAGGGCGGGTGGTCCTGTTCATTTGGCCAATAGGTTTCCCTTTTGTCCGATGACTCGGTCGAGTCATCTCTTAGAAGTGACTAGAATATTATTGACTTGACCAAAGTCACCCATGTAGTAGAAGTCCATTTGCCACCTGTATCGCCTAAGCCTTTCAAGGGCCTGACCAAACGGCACCGCGGCTCTGCGGAGTCGATAGATTTAGCTTAGCCTAAGCAATATAGAGTTTCTCCCGGTGCAAGTGATCGTGAGTCCTCTAGGGACCGCTCTGTAATGGTAGCTCCAGTGGTTTCTGTCCAGCCTTCTGTGACGCCCTCCGTTTCAGATCGGGCTTCTTGTGATGAGTACGATTTTAGCATGGAGACGTCATTTGATATTGACACAGCAGTCCCTCGTGGACTCGCTGTGTCAAAAAGTGGAGTCCAACCTGACCCACGTCCTCCGAGGACCGGTAGGAGTGATGATGGTTCGCATCACTCACCGGTAGGCCGGAAGGCAGCGGTCCAACGACCCGGCACATCACAACTCCCGGTGTCTTCTCGTCGGTTGATTATTTCTAGTCAGGTGAGTCACGGGCAGCCCCTTCAAAAAGCTCGCCCGTCCACTGCACCTAAATAGTCATCTTCAAGCTTCTACAATGGAACTGTAGAGGCCTTCGCGCCTCGTGAGGAGAAATCCGTGTTTTACTGTCAGAGTTCTCTCCAGCCTGTGTAGCTCTAGAAGAGACTATGCTAGGGGATAGTACTTATTCTAGTCCTCCTGGCTATCGTGCCTTTTTTAGGACTCCTCTCCATGACCAGGGCCACCACGGTGGTACAGCTATTCTAGTTCATCATGATATACCTGTTGTCCCTTTTCAATTTAACTCTCCCCTTTAGGTGGTTGCATTTATATTTTTTTATGGGACGATCCTACACAATTTGCAGTTTATATATCCCTCCTCGACTTCTTGTTTCCAGGGGTGAGCTTGACGGCCTGTTGCGTCAGCTGACTCCACCTTTTCTCTTGTTGGGAGATTTTAACGGCCGTCATCCATTGTGGGATGAAGGTGCTAGTAATCCTCGTGGGGTTTTAATTGGTTCTTTTATTGAGGATGAGGGATTGGAGGTTTTAAATTCTGGGGAAGTTACATATTTCCACACTCCTACTGGGACTTTTACAGCTATCGATCTCTCCCTGTGTACATCTGATTTTTTCCTTGATTTTAATTGGCGGGTCCTACCGGATTACACGGTAGTGACACCTTTCCCATTTTATTGGAATGTGTGAACTCTGAGCCACAGTCCCGGCCCCCACGCTGGGTTTTAGACAAGGCAGATCGGCCTCGATTCACAGACCTTAGCTCTTTTATCCGTCCGCTGGCTGACTTTTCTATGTTTGCTAAGACTGTTGATTATTTTACCGATTTTTTTTTATTTCAGTAGCGCTTCAGACAATCTCTAGGACGTCAGGTCGCTTTACTAAGCGTCCCGTTCCTTGGTAGAACGCAGCATGCACTAAAGCTGTGCAAGAGAAACGGGCGGCTTTCTCTCATCTCCGGCGACATCGTGGGAACCCGCAGTACCTGGAAGCTTTTCGGCGCTGCTGAGCTCGGGCGTTTTGAAAGAAGCACAAAGAGCCTCTTGGAAAGCTTATGTGTCTTCCATTAATGCCCACACCCCTCTTACAGATGTCTTTAACAGTTATAGTCCGCCGAATTGCTGGGAATTATTCTGCTCCTCCCCCACCAGTTTTGTTGTCTGCTGGGCGAACGGTGGTAGACCCTAGGACTGTCACCGACCTCTTCGCTGAGCACTTTGCTAGTGTTTTCCGAAAGCATCCTGCAGCCCCGGGCGCACGTTACCGCCAGAGAATGGAATCTCTCGGCATAAATTTTTCTTCCTCTGGAAGGGAGTCGTATAATGTTCCCTTCTCTGCCTCCGAGTTGCGGACTGCTTTCTCCCAGTGTAATGACTCTTCTCCTGGTCCAGACGACATTCATTATGCGTCCTTATACCTTTTGCGTCACATGTCTGACCGTGCTTTTAACTTTTTATTAAATCTTTATAATATGATTTGGCATACTGGTGACTTTCCATCTTCTTGGGCTGTGGCAGTGGTTCTCCCATTTCCGAAGCATGGGAAAGATAATCTCCAGGCTAAGAACTACCGTCCTATATCTTTGACATCCTGTATTTGTAAAGTGTTAGAAAAGATGGTAAATGTAAGACTCGTGTGGTACTTGGAGAGGGGGAAGTACTTGTCATCGGTACCGTACGGCTTCCGAAAGATGAGGTCTACTACTGATTTTGTCCCCTGTCTGTCAATATTGCGGGACTTGCGCTCGCAGGCGTATGTCACTCGACTGAGTCTCCCTAAACCTTTTGGCCTTCGAGTTGCAAATCTCATGGCGGAGTTATCTATCGACCCCACTCCTGTGTACTCTTTCCGGCTCCCACGAGTTGGTTATTGGCAGCTTCCTGTTATTTCATTATGCCCTCCTGCCATGGATGACAAGAAGGATTTTCTGCCAGCTCTTTCCCACACACGGTTTTTAGAACACTTATTTTGTCCATTCTGATGATATTCCTGTTTTTACGGATGGTTCCAAATCCGACGCAGGCGTTGGGTTTATTGTGTTTTTCCCCTCTTTTTATTAGTCTGGCAGCTTTCCTTCAGTGGCATCCGTCAGCCATAGTCCTAGCTTTAGAGATTATTTTTACTCTACCGGTTTCGTCTTTTACAATTTTTATTGACTGTCTCAGTGCTCTTACTGCTCTCTCTTCTACTATCTCCTTTAACCCATTGGTTTTATCAGTCCTATAGTGGCTCTATCTACTTACCAGAAGAGGATATCGTGTTGGTTTCTGTTGGGTCCCTGGTCACGTAGGTGTTCCCGGGAATGAACATGCAGATCGCCTCGCTAAAGAGGCAGCAAGTCGCGCTCCATCTCCTACCCCTGTCCCGTTTCGAGATATATTTCACTCTATTCGTGTGGCGGTTGCAGCATTATTGCAGAGGAGATGGCTAACGGGGTCGCAATCTCGAAAATAGGAGAGATCTCTACTTCCACTATCCCTCAGTGGACATACTCCCATGTCCGGGATCGCCGTGCACAGACTTTATTGGCGCGACTGTGCATAGGTCATACGTACCTTACACAAAGGTACCTGTTGACCAGGGACCCTCAGCCTTACTTTGAAGAATGCCTGGTGCCGCTCACCGTGCGGCACCTGCTGGTGGAGTGCCCTAGTTTGATCGAGTTACGACACCGGTACCTCTACCGGTGTCGCGGTAGAGATAGCGGTGTCAACTATCTCTCAAAGGTACTTGGTCCAGCATGTCTGGCCCCAGGTCATGACGTTTACAGGTACCTGTAAGAAGGTGGGTTCCTTCCCAGAGTGTGAATATTATTTTTTTTTCATTATATGTATTTTTATTGTTTTATTCAACTATTGTAATTTTAGTATTTTCAGTTGCCTTTTATATTATTGTTTTTAATTGTTTTTAATTCTTCGTCAATATTGTCTTAATTGAAATTTTGTAGAGGGGCTATATGACCTCTGTAGTTGTGTGCCTAAAATTAAAACTATTCATCCATCCCTCTCCGAGGCTACTGCTCTAAATGATGGTGTCCCACAGGGAAGTTTTCTTAGTGTTACACTATTCGCAGTCGCTATTAATGGTTTGATAGATACTCTTCCAGATCGCGTTCACAGCTACTTATATTTGGACGACTTATGCATCTCTTTTGCTGCTGCTAGGATGTCACTGATTGAGCGAAAGCTCCAACTGGCAACCAATCGCCTGTCCAGTTGGGCCAACATAAATAGTTTTCGTTTCTCCACCTCAAAGACCGTGTCTATGCATTTTTGTCGTAATTGTGGCGTTCATCCAGATCATGATTTATACCTCGCCAATAGACGCCTCTTATGCGTGGAGGCGACTCGATATCTTGGCCTTTTATTTGATAACCGTCTCACCTGGGTTTCCCATTTCCGTTCTCTTAAGGCGTCTTGTCGGCATGCATTATCCCTTCTTCGGGTTTTAAGTCACACCTCTTGGGGTGCGGGCAGGGACACTCTGCTGCTTCTGCACCGTACACTTAGGGTTGATTCACACTATCGGTCCGGTCTGGCTTCGCTGTCGCTCCGATCTCACTCCGGTCAAGGTCCTGGTGCATTCACATGTACGGTCTGGTCTCGCTCCGCTATCGGTCCCATCCCTTCTTCTCCTTCAACACTAGTGGAAGTCACACCACCAGTGACGGAGGATGTGTGACTTTTCTCCATCCAATTTGGCAGTGATCGCCACTGCACTTAGCGAAGAAGAAAGAAAGCAAAAAAGTAGATTGTGGGTTCATCCTGTGCTGAAAGATAGAAAGAGTGAATGAAAGTTCCATGCTTTATATCCTCATCATATTGATGATGAGACTAAATTTTTCAACTACTTGTGAACATTGGAACATTTGAAAAAAAAAAAAACTCAAATAAATTGATGATGAAAACCACAAGATGTAATTAACTTTTGCATATTTTTTTTTCCAGTGTACTATATATATATATATATATATATATATATATATATATATATATATATATATATATATATATATATATATATATATATATATATATATGCCAACTGTAAAAATTATCCTTATATCAGTGATAAATAAAATCTTATTCTCCATCTAATTATTTATCCACCTTTTGCATGATCCCATTGTAGTGTTTTCTTCTGATCCTCCATGTTTTATAGGATGAAAGGCAGAAACATTTCCCCATACAAAGGCTGAATCATGACTGGAGCGGACCGTTGCTAGTTCACACTGGCTGCAACAGTCCGGTCTCGCTCCGCTCTCGCTCCAGTCAAAATATCTTTTGAATGTATCACGAGAGCGGAGCGAGAGTGAACCGTTACCGCCAGTGTGAATGCTTACATTGAAATGCATTAAACATTACTGGACCGGACCGAGACTGGAGCGAGAGCGGAGCGCGATCGAACCTATGGTGTGAATCAACCCTTATACTTCCAAAGCTGGAATACGGCTGTTAGATCTACTCATCCTTAACCGATGCACGATTACGCACGCTTGCCTACGTGCATCATGCTGGGGTCTACTTGTCTACGGGTGCATTTCGGACATTTCCAATACCTAGCCTTCTAGTGGATGCTGGTTTCTGGCCGCTCGACCTCCGGCGCCAATCTTTGATGCTCAATATTGTGGTACTAGCGCTCGCAGGCGTATGTCACTCGTCCGAGTCTCCTTAAACCTTTTGGCCTTCGAGTGGCAAACCTCATGATGGATTTGTCCATCAATCCCACTCCTGTCTACTCTTTCCGGCTCCCACGAGTTGGTTATTGGCAGCTTCCGGTTGTTTCATTATGTCCTCCTGCCATGGATGGCAAGAAGGATTATGTGCCAGCTCTGTCCAACACACCATTTTTAGAACACTTTTTTTTATCCATTCTCATGACATCCCCGTTTTTACTGATGGTTCCAAATCCGACGCAGGCATTGGGTTTAGTGTGGTTTTCCCCTCTTTTTATCGGTCTGGCAGTCTTCCTTCAGTAGCCTCCGTCTTTACTGCTGAGCTGTCTGCCATATTCCTAGCTTTACAGATTATTTTTACTCTCCCGGTTTCGTCTTTTACAATTGTTAGTGAATGTCGCAGTGCTCTTACTGCTCTCTCTTCTTTTATTTCCCTTCACCCATTGCTTTTATCCGCCCTAGAGTGGCTATATCTACTTACCAGAAGAGGATATCGTGTTGGGTTCTGTTGGGTCCCTGGTCACGTTGGTGTTCAGCGAATGAACACGCTGACCGCCTCGCTAAAGAGGCAGCAAGTCGCTCTCCATCTCCTGCCCCTGTTCCCTTTCGAGATGTATTTCATCTAATTCGTGTGGCGGTTGCAGCAATTTGGCAGAGGAGATGGCTAACGGGGGACGCAACCTCGAAAATGGGAGAGATCACTACTTCCACACTCCCTCTATGGACATACACCCATGTCCGGGATCGCCGTGCACAAACTTTATTGGCGCGACTTCGTATAGGTCACACGTACCTTACACAAAGGTATCTCCTGACCAGGGTCCCTCAACCTTACTGTGATGACTGCCTGGTGCCGCTTACGGTGCGGCACCTACTAGTGGAGTGCCCAGGTTTGACTGATTTAAGACACCGCTAGATAGGGGTGTCTATTATATCTCAAAGGTCCTTGGACCAGAGTGCCTGGCCCAAGGCCTTGACGTTTTTAATTTTGTGGGAGAAGCTGGTCTTCTCCCAAAGTTGTCAATATTATTTTATTTCATTATTTGTATTTTTGTGTTATTTAGTTTTATTGTATTTTTAGTTTTTTAGCTATTGTATTGCTTTTAACTGCTTTTAGTTGTTTTTATCAACAATTTTGTCTTCTACATTATTATAGAGGCGCCAAATGACCACAAATGTTGCGGCGCCTTATAATAAAATCCATCCATCCATCTCTGCTAGTTTGGATTCCCTTTTGATGGTAAATCCATCTTTTTCTTATCACGCCTTGTACTCCCTTCTCAAGGTGTATGGCACGGTTCTCCATATTCGACTTGTTTATGATAAGGACTTTCCGTCTAATCGCTGAAATGTAACGTTTCTGTCATGCGATGAAGCCCGTTTGGCTGTAGAACATGTAGCATCCCTGCTCCTTGCTGGCTCTGGCTTTAAGACAGAACTTCTCCACTCTCGCAATATTTCGGACAGTGACACGGACTAAATCCCAAATCTTTTCGGCCACTATTCAGAAAATTCAGTTCCTGAAGTCAGCCAGATCCCGTCTCCTCGTTGGTTTGTGGCGTACTATAGAAATGGGCGTGGGAATTTCATCCATGCCTCCCAGTATCTTGCCAAAGAAATCAGCATGATTCCTGAGGGGAATCTGAAGAAGTATAGGAAGGGGGTGCTAGTGCGAGCTAAAGATATCACGCAGACAAGGATGTTGCAACATCTCCCATGCCCTTCTGACAGCATGTTAGAGACTGTGAAGGCTCATTCCGCTGTGTCAAAAAGTGCAGTCCAGCCTGACCCTCGCCCTCCGATGACCGGTAGGAGTGATGATGGTTCGCATCACTCACCGGTAGGCCGAAAGGCTGCGGTCCAACGACCCGGCACATCTCAACTCCCGGTGTCTTCTCGTCACTTGATTATTTCTAGTCAGGTGAGTCACAGGCAGCCCCTTCAAAAGGTTTGCCCGTCCAGTCATCTTCAAGCTTCTACAGTGGAACTGTAGAGGCCTTCGCGCCTCGTGGGGGGAACTCTGAGCTTTATTATCGAAGTTCTCTCCAGCCTGTGTAGCTCTACAAGAGACTATGCTAGGTGATAGTACTTATTCTAGTCCTCCTAGCTATCGTGCATTTTTTAGCACTCCTTTCCCCAAACAGGGCCACCACGGTGGCACAGCTATCCTAGTCCGTCAAGACATACCTGTTGTCTCCTTGCAACTCAACTCTCCTCTTCAGGTGGTTGCTGTTAAGTTTTTTTTATGGGACGATCCTACACTATTTGCAGTTTATATCTACCTCCTCGGGTTTCTGTCACCAGGGATGAGCTTGACGGCCTGGTGCGTCAGCTGACTCCGCCTTTCCTCTTGTTGGGAGATTTTAATGGCCGCCACCCATTGTGGGATGAAGGTGATAGTAATCCTCGTGGGGTTTTAATCGGTTCTTTTATTGAGGATGAGGGATTGGAGGTTTTAAATTCTGGGGATGTTACACATTTCCACAGTCCTACTAGGACTTTTCCAGCTATTGATCTTTTTCTGTGTACATCTAATTCTTTCCTTGATTTTAATTGGCGAGTCCTACTGGATTTACACGGTAGTGACCACTTTCCGATTTTATTAATCTGTGAACTCTGAGCCACAGTCCCGGCCCCCATGCTGGGTTTTAGACAAGTCAGATTGGCCTCGATTCACAGATCTTAGCTCTTTTTATCCGTCCGCTGGCTGACTTTTTACTTGTGCTGAGGCTGTGCCGCAGCGCTTCAGACAATCCCTAAGACGTCCGGTCGCTTTACTATGCGTCCCGTTCCTTAGTGGAACGCAGCATGCACAAATGCTGTGAAAGCGAAACGGACAGCTTTCTCTCGTCTCCGGCGACATCGTGGGGACCCGCAGTGCCTGGAAGATTTTCGACGCTGCCGAGCTCGGGCCCATCGCGTTTTGAAAATGGCACAGAGAACCTCTTGGAGAGCTTATGTATCTTCCATTAATGCCCACATCCCTCTTAGGGATGTCTTTAACAAAGTGTGCCGAATTGCTGGAAAGTATTCTGCTCCTCCCCCACCAGTTTTGTTGTCTGCTGGGCGAAAGGTGGCAGACCCTAAAACTGTCGCCGACCTCTTCGCGGAGCACTTTGCCAGTGCTTCCCGGAGGCATTCTGCAGGCCCGGGCGCACGTCACCGCCAGAGAATGGAATCTCACGGCATAATTTTTTCTTCCACTGGAGGGGAGTGTTATAATGTTCCATTTTATGCCTCCGAGTTGCGGACTGCTTTGTCCCCGTGTCACGACTCTTCTCCTGGCCCAGATGATATTCCTTATGCCTTCCTGCGCCACATGTCTGACAGTGCTTTTATCTTTTTTATTAAATCTTTATAATATGATTTGGCATACCGGTGATTTTCCATCTTCTTGAGTTGTCGCAGTGGTTCTCCCATTTCCGAAACCTGGGAAAGATAATCTGCAGGCAACGAATTACCGTCCTATATCTTTCACATCTAGCATTTGTATAGTGTTAGAAAAAATGGTAAATGTAAGACTCCTGTGGTACTTGGAAAGGGGGAAGTACTTGATATCGATACAGTACGGCTTCCGAAAGATGAGGTCTACTACTGATGCTCTTTTATCCCCAGAATCTTCTATTTGTGAGGCCTTCGCTAATCACCACCATCAAGTAACAGTCTTATTTGACCTGGTGAAGGCCTATGACACGGCTTGGTGTCATGGCATTTTACAAGCTTTGTTTAATTTTGGCCTTCGCAGCCATCTTCCTATTTTTATTCAGCAGTTTTCATCGAGACGTCATTTACGGCTTCGAATTGGAAGTGTTCTCTCCGAGGCTACTGCTCTAAATGATGGTGTCCCACAGGGAAGTATTCTTAGTGTTACATTATTCACAGTCGCCATTAATGGTGTGATAGATTCCAGATGGCATTCACAGCTCTTTATATGTTGATGATTTATGAATTTCTTTTGCTGCTGCTAGGATGTCACTGATTGAGGGAAAGCTCCAACTTGCGATCAATAGGGTGTTCAGTTGGGCTAACATGAACGGTTTTCGATTCTCTACCTCGAAGACCGTAGTCATGCATTTTTGTCGCAACCGTGGTATCTATCCAGACCCTGATTTATACTTAGCCAATAGACGCCTCTCATGCGTGGAGGCGACTCGATATCTTGGCCTTTTATTTGACAACCGTCTCACCTAGGTTCCCCATTTCTGTTCTCTAAAGGCGTTTTGTTGGCAGGCATTATCCCCTCTTCGGGTTTTAAGTCACACCTCTTGGGGTGCGGACAGGGACACTTTGCTGCTGCTTCACCGTACACTAACTCTTACTAAGCTGGAATACTGTTGTGAGATCTACTCTTCTGCAACGGATGCACGGCTACGCACGCTTGACTCCTTGCATCATGCTGGGGTCCGTTTGGCTACGGGTGCATTTCGGACATCTCCAATTCCTAGCCTTCTAGTGGATGCTGGCTTCTGGCCGCTGGACCTCCGGCGCCAGTCTTTGATGCTCCGGTGTTGGTTTCGCACCCACGGTCTTCCTGATTCTGTCCCTTGTCTCTCAATATTGCGGGATTCGCGTTCGCAGGCGTATGTCACTCGACCGAATAGACCTAAACCTTTTGGCCTTCGAGTGGCAAACCTCATGATGGATTTGTCTATCTTTCTCACTCCTGTATACTCTTTCCGTTTCCCACGAGTTGGTTATTGGCAGCTTCCGGTTGTTTCAATATGCCCTCCTGCCATGGATGGCAAGAAAAATTTTCTGCCAGCTCTGTCCCACACACTGCTTTTAGAACCCATTTCTATCCATTCTGATGAAATCCCCGTTTTTGCTGATGGTTCCAAATCCGACGCAGGCGTTGGGTTTAGTGTGGTTTTCTCCTCTTTTTATCGGTCTGTCAGCCTTCCTTCGGTAACCTCCGTCTTTACTGCGGAGCTGTCTGCCATAGTCCTAGCTTTACAGATAATTTTTACTCTCCTGGTTTTGTCTTTTACAATCTTTAGTGACTGTCGCAGTGCTCTTACTGCTCTCTCTTCCACTATCTCATTTAACCCATTGGCTTTATCAACCCTAGAGTGGCTATATCTACTTACTAGAAGAGGATATCGTGTTGGTTTCTGTTGAGTGTCTGGTCACGTTTGTGTTCCGGGGAATGAACACGCAGACCGCCTCGCTAAAGAGGCAGCAAGTCGCGCTACATCTCTTGCCCATGTTCCGTTTCGAGATGTATTTCCTCTAATTCGTGCGGCAGTTGCAGCAATTTGGCAGAGGAGATAGCTAACGGGGGTCACAACCTCGAAAATGGGAGAGATCACTACTTCCTCTCTCCCTCACTGGACATACACCCATGTCCGGGATCGTAGGGCACAGACTTTATTGGCGCGACTGCGTATAGGTCACACATACCTTACGCAGAGGTTCCTCCTGACCAGGGACCCTCAAATTTATTGTGATAACTGCTTGGTGTCGCTCACCGTGCGGCACCTGTTGGTAGAGTGCCCTAGTTTGATCGAGTTACGACACCGCTACTTCTAACGCTGTCGCGGTAGAGATAGCGGTGTCTATCACCTATCTCAGGTCCTTGGACCAGCGTGTCTGGCCCTTGGCAATGATGTATTCGGTTTTTTGGTAGTGGCTGGCCTTCTCCCTTATTTGTGAATTTTAGAATTTTTTTTAAGTATTTTATTGTTTTATATAGTTTCACTGTTATTTTTTTTTATAGTTTTTTAGCTATTTTTAATTTTATTGTTTTTAACTGCTTTTAGTTATTTTATAAATTTTCTTTTAAACCTTTTTGTGTGCGGCGCCATATGACCTTCGCTGTTGCGGCGCCTTAATGAAAATCCATCCACCCATCCTAACTACCTTCTATACGCCCAGGAGGCTTTGTTATACCCCCCAGGCCCTTGTTAAGTTTTGTACCATGTAAGTAAGTACCATGAGGTTTTGCTACTGGCCTCGATTCTTCCCACCATGAGGCTTCAGTACCACGAGGCTTTTCTACTGGCCTGAGCTCCGCCTTTTCCGAGGCTACGATGAGGCCCAGGCAGACACCAGCGCCACCGTGTCTTGGTGAAATCCTCGTCTCAGCGAAGGTGCTTGCAATCCTCGTGGGGTTTTACTCGCTTTTTTTTTTATTGAAACATTAATTTCTTTATAGCAATTAGCTATATAAACATACAAATATGTATTTGCTTTCATGAAGAATTATATACTGTAGGTACATGTATAACTAGCCTATATAAAACATATCTTTTTAGGCATGAAAAAAAATATCCTTAAAAATATTAAACGATCGGGCTGGGGCAACAATATCTATTGCTGTAATGATGACATTATTATAACTATATATAACATCCTAGTATTAGATTCATATTTTCTCCGAGGCTAGTGCTTTAGATGATGGTGTCCCACAGAGAAGTATTCTTAGTGTTACTCTATTTGCAGTCGCCATAAATGGTGTTATAGATAATCTACCAGATGGCGTTCACAGCTCCTTATATGTTGATGATTTATGTATTTCTTTTGGTGCTGCTAGGATGTCACTGATTGAGCGAAAGCTCCAACTGGCAATCAATAGGGTGTCCAGTTGGGCCAACATAAATGGTTTTCGTTTCTCCACCTCAAAGACCGTGTCAATGCCCGATTTATATCTAGCCAATAGACGCCTCTCATATGTGGAGGCCACTCGATACCTTAGCCTATTGCTTGACAACCGTCTTACTTGGGTTCTTACAGGACGGCACTATCCTTCCTTCAGGTTTTAAGTCACACCTCTTGGGGTGCGGACAAGGACACTTTGCTGCTTCTGCACCGTACACTTATACTTCCAAAGCTGAAACGGCTGTGAAATCTACACATCCGGAATGGATGCACGGCTATGCGTGCTTGACTCCGTGCATCATGCTGGGGTCGGCTTGGCTACGGGTGCATTTCGGACATCTCCAATACCTAGTCTATTAGTGGATGCTAGATTCGGGCAGCTCGACCTTCGGCGCCAGGCTTCGATGCTCCGGTGTTGGTTGTGCACCCACCGTCTTCCTGATTCTGTCCCTTGTCTGTCATTATTGCGGGACTCTCGTTCGCAGGTGTATGTCACTCGACCTCGTCTCCCTAAACCTTTTGGCCATCGAGTTGCAAATCTCATGGCGGATTTATCTATCGACCCCACTCCCGTGTACTCTTTCCGTCTCCCACGAGTTGGTTATTGGAAGCTTCCTGTTATCTCATTATGCCCTCCTGCCATGGATGGCAAGAAGGATTTTCTGTCAGTTCTGTCCCACACACGGTTTTTAGAACATTATTTTATCCATTCTAATGATATTTCTGTTTTTACTGATGGTTCCAAATCCGACGCAGGCGTTGGGTTTAGTGTGGTTTTCCCCTCTTTTTATCGGTGTTGCAGCCTTCCTTCAGTGGCGTCCGTTTTTACTGCGGAGCTGTCTGCCATAGTCCTAGCTTTACAGATCATTTTTTCTCTCCCGGTTTCGTCTTTTACAACTTTTAGTGACTGTCGCAGTGCTCTTACTGCTCTCTCTTCCACTGCCTCCCTTAACCCTTTGGTTTTATAAGCCCTGAAGTGGCTATATCTTCTTACCAAACGAGGATATCGTGTTGGGTTCTGTTAGGTCCCTGGTCATGTAGGTTTTCCAGGGAATGAACAGGTCGCCTCGCTAAAGAGGCAGCAAGTCGCGCTTCATTTCCTGCCCACGTTCCGTTTCGAGATGTATTTCCTCTAATTCGTAAGGCAGTTGCATCAATTTGGCAGAGAAGATGGGTAACGGGGGTCGCAACCTCGAAAATGGGAGAGTTCACTACTACTTCTAGCCCTCACTGGACATACGCCCATGTCCAGGATCGTAGGGCACAGACTTTATTGACGCGACTGCGTATACGTCACACGTACCTTACACAGAGGTTCCTCCTGACCAGGGACCCTCAACTTTATTGTGATGACTGCTTTGTGCCACTCACCGTTTTGCACCAGTTGGTAGAGTACCCTAGTTTGATCGAGTTACGACACCGCTACCTCTACCGCTGTCGGCCAGAATACCTGGCCATTACCATGACGTTTTTAGATTTTTGGGAGCAGCTGGCCTTCTCCCAAAGCTGTTAATTTTATTTGATTTTATTATATGTATTTTAATGTATGTATTTTATTGTATTTTTTTGTTTTTAGTTACCATTAATTTTATTGTTTTTACTTACTTTGTTATTTTATGATTTCTTTTAAACCGTTTTTGTTTTAATTAAAAATTTTGATGCGCCATATGACCCACGCTGTTGCGGCTTCTACATCTAATTCCTCCCCCTTCTCCACGTTGGTTTGTGGAGTACTACAGAAATGGGCGCGGGAATTTCATTCATACCTCCCGGTACTTGTCTCCCCCAGATGGGAACCGCCTTGTCGTGGTCGTGGGGCTTGCTTGCCCCTGTGACCTGGCGAGCTAGTCTAGAGGGGGCTTAGGCCCCTGCTCTGCCCTTGCGAGGGGGAGACGGCTATCCATTCTAGTAAGGTCGCCAGTGAGGGGCCAAACTAAATGGTTCCCACGTAGGCTGCCAGTGGACAGCGGAGCCACCCGCTGGAGGATCGCTCAGTAGGGCCCCCCAGATGTGAACCGCCTTGTCGTGGTGGGGGGGCTTAGGCCCCTGCTCTACCCTTTCGAGTGGGAGAGGGCTACCCATGGTAGTAAGGTCGCCAGTGAGTGGCCAGACTAAATGGTTCCTACGTAGGCTGCCAGTGGACCAGCGGAGCCACCCGCTGGAGGGATCGCCCAATAGGGGCCGTCCTGTGCTGGATGGTTGGGTGTCCAGGCTGGGATGCTTTGGGAGGGGGGGTCTCAGCTCTGTCGTGGACAAACATTCGTATTATGTGGGGCCTGTTTTTAAAACGATTGGTCCGCATGGGGACGAGGTACCCCGTCCACGGCAGGCAGCGCTCCCTCCCATTGTTGTCCCAGTAGGTGGTTTCTCTTGCCCCAGGAGCCATTTTTTGTGTAACTTTATATATAAGGTGAAACACAAAAAACTGTCAGGTTCTCGTGAGGTGGCTGACCTGGCCCGCGAGACGTCATCTTCAGGTCTGAGTGGGAAGGAGGACTCACCTCCACAAGAGCCTCCCGCAGCAGTCTCCTGTTCTAGGAGTTCTTCTGAGGGACGTATTTCTGCTGCATATGACTCATTTTCTTATCATGCCTTGCACTCACTTCTCAAGGTGTATGGTACGGTTCTTCGCATTCGACTTGTTTACGATAAGGACTTTCCGTCTAATCGCTGCTATGTAACGTTTCTGTCATGCGATGAAGCCCGTTTGGCAGTAGAACATATAGCATCACTGCCCCTTGCTGGCTCTGGTTTTAAGACAGAACTTCTTCACTCTCGTAATATTTTGGACAGTGACACGGACTACATCCAAAATCTTTTTGACAACCATTCAGAGAATTCAGTTCCTGAAGTTCGCCAGATCCCGCCTCCACGTTGGCTTGTGGCCGACTACAGAAATGGCCGCGGGAATTTCATTCACGCCTCCCGGTACTTGTCCAAAGAGATCGGCACTATTCCTAAGGGAAACCTCAAGAAATATGGGAAGGGGGTGCTTGTGCGAGCAAAAGACTTCACGCAGGCAAGGATGTTGCAACATCTCCCCTGCCCCAATGACAGCATGTTTGAGACTATTAAGGCACATCCCACCTTTAATTACAATAAAGGTTGTGTGTACAGTCAGGATCTTTACGAATTTCCTGAAGAGGAAATACTGGGTATATTACCTAACTCAGTCCAGAAGGTGAAAAAGATGAAGAATTCTACCAACATGGTCCTCACCTTCTTTGGTTCCACCCTCCCAGACCGTGTTCATATCGGTCCTATCAACTTTAGGGTTAGGCGCTTTGTTTCTCGCACTCTTCAGTGTTTCTCTTGCTATGGGTACGGTCACGGCAAGGGCTCCTGTAGGGAAGCTTCTCGATGTGGTAATTGCTCAACACTTTATTCACACTCTGAGGAGCATTCCAATGCTACCGCTTACTGTTTCCATTGCCGTGATGCTCACCAGGTACGTTCCAGGCAATGCCCCAGGTATCGCCTGGAGCAGGACATTTTACAGCTTGCTAACTCGCAGTTCATCAGCCTTGGTAGTGCTCGCCGCGAACTTCTGTACCGCCAGAAGGACGGTACTGGTGCGACATCCTATGCATCTTTGGCAGCTCGCTTTTCAGTTGAGTCTGCCGGTCAGAAGACCACTCCTGCTACCTCTCGCTCTGTTGGGGAGGGTGGTCTTGTTTATCTGGCTAACAGGTTTGCCATTTTATCTGATGACTCGGTTGAGTCATCTCTTAGAAGTGACGAGAAAAATACGGACTTGACCAAAGTCACCCATGTAGTAGATGTTCATTTGCCACCTGTATCTCATAAGCCTTTCAAGGGTCTAACTAAGCGGCACCGCGGCTCTGCGGAGTCGTTAGATTTGGCTCAGCATAAGCTGTAAGTTTTCTCCCGTTGCACATAATCATGAGTCCTCCAGGGACCGCTCTGCTAGGGTAGCTCCAGTACTTTCTGTCCAGCCTTCTGTGATCCCCTCCTTCTCAGATCGGGCTTCTTATGATGAGGACGGTCTGAGCATGGAGACGTCCGATGATATTGTTACAGCCGTCCCTCGTGGACCCACTGTATCGGAAAGTGCAGTCCTGCATGATCCTCGTCCTCCGAGGACCAGTAAAAGTGATAATAGTTCGCATCACCCACCGATAAGCCGAAAGGCTGCGGTCCAACGACCCGGCACATCTCAACTCCCGGTGTCTTCTCGTCGTTTGATTATTTCTAGTCAGGTCAGTCACGGGCAGCCTCAAAAGACTCGCTCGTCCACTGCAACCAAATAGTCATCTTCAAGCTTCTACAGTGGAACTGTAAAGGCCTTCGCGCCTCGTGGGGGGAACTCCGAGCTTTGCTGTCGGAGTTCTCTCCAGCCTTTGTAGCACTAGAAGAGATTATGATAGGTGATAGTACTTATTCTAGTCCTCCTTGCTATCGTGCCTTTTTTAACACTCCTTTCCCTGACCAGGGCCACCACGGTGGAACAGCTATTTTAGTCCGTCAGGATATATCTGTTATCTCGTTACAACTTAACTCTCTCCTTCAGGTAGTTGCTGTTAAGGTCTTTATGGGACGACTGTACACCATTTGCAGTTTATATCTCCCTCCATGGCTTCCTGTCTCCAGGGGTGAACTTTACGGCCTGGTGCGTCAGCTGACTCCGCCTTTTTTGTTGGGAGATTTTAACGGCTGTCACCCACTGTGGGATGAAGGTGCTAGTAATCCCCGCGGGGTTTTAATCGGTTCTTTTATTGAGGATGAGGGATTAGAGGTTTTAAATTCTGTGGAGGTTACACATTTACACATTTCTACTAGGACTTTTACAGCTATCGATCTTTCTCTTTGTACATCTAATTCTTTCCTCGATTTTAATTGGCGAGTCCTAGCGGATTTACACGGTAGTGACCACTTTCCTATTATATTGGAATCTGTGAACTCTGAGCCACAGTCCCGGCCCCCACGCTCGGTTTTAGACAAGGCAAATTGGCGTCGATTCACAGACCTTAGCTCTTTTATCCGTCCGCTGGCTGACTTTTCTACTTGTGCTGAGGCTGTTGATTATTTTACCGAATTTTTTATTTCTTTAGCGCTTCAGACAATCCCTAGGACGTCGGGTCGCTTTACTAAACGTCCCGTTCCTTGGTGGAACGCAGCATGCACTGCAGCGGTGAAAGAGAAACGGGCAGCTTTCTCTCGTCTCCGGCGACATCGTGGGGACCCGCAGTGCCTAGAAGCTTTTCGGCGCTGCCGAGCTCGGGCCCACCGCGTTTTGAAAGAGGCACAAAGAGTCTCGTGGAAAGAGGCAGCAAGTCGCGCTCCATCTCCTTCCCCTGTTCCGTTTCGAGATGTATTTCACACTATTCGTGTGGCGGTAGCAGCAATTTGGCAGAGGAGATAACTAACGGGGTCGCAACCTCGAAAATGGGAGAGATCACTACTTCCACTATCCCTCAGTGGACATACTCCCATGTCCGGGATCGCTATGCACAGACTTTATTGGCGCGTTTGCGCATAGGTCACACGTACCTTACACAAAGGTACCTGATGACCAGGGACCCACAACCTTATTGTGATGACTGCTTGGTGCCGGTCACTGTACGGCACCTTCTTGTAGAGTGCCCTAGTTTGATTGGGTTACGACACCGCTACCTCTACCGCTGTTGCGGTAGAGATAGCGGTGTCTATTATATCTCAAAGGTCCTTGGGCCAGAGTTACTTGCCCAGGGCCATGACGTTTTTAGTTTTTTGGGAGAAGCTGGGCCACATGACCTTAGCCGTTGCGGCGCCTTATATAAAATCCATCTATCCATCCCAGTACTTGTCCAAAGAGATCGGCACGATTCCTGAGGGAATCCTCATGAAATACGGGAAAGGGGTGCTCGTGCAAACAAAAGAAATATGGTTAGGGGATGCTAGTGCGAGCGAAAGATATCACGCATGCAAGGATGTTGCAACATCTACCATGTCCTTCTTACAGCATGTTTGAGACTATTAAGGCACATCCCACCTTTAATTACAGTAAAGGTTGAGTGTACAGTCAGGATCTTTATGATTTTCCTGACGAGAAAATACTGGCTATGTGTCCTAACTCAGTCCAGAAGGTCACTAAGATGAGGAACTCCTCCAACATGGTCCTTTTCACCTTTTTTGGGTCCACCGTCCCTGACTGTGTTAATGTCGGGCCTACTATTCTTAGGGTGAGTGTTTCTCATGTTATTCGTATGGTCACGGCAAAAGTTCATGTAAAGAAGCTTCTCGATGTGGTAATTGCTCTGCACTAGACTTGCATTCAGAGAAGCATTGTAATGCCGCAGCTTATTGTTTCCATTGCCGTGATGCTCACCAGGTACGTTCCATACAATGCCCTAGATATCGCCTGGAGCAAGACATTCTACAGCTTGCTAACACTCAGTTCATCAGCCTCAGTAGCGCCCGCCGTGAACTCCTGTACCGCCAGAAGGCCGGTACTGGTGCGACATCTTATGCTTCATTGGCTGCACGCACTTCAGTTGAGTCTGCCGGTCCAAAGACAACCCCTTCTGCTACCTCTCGATCTGTTGGGTCGATTGGTCCTGTTCACTTGGCCAATAGGTTTGCCCTTTTGTCCGATGACTCAGTTGAGTCACCTGCAAGAAGCGACGAGAATAATACGGACTTGACCAAACTAACCCAAATAGTGGATGTCCATTTGCCTGCTGCATCGCCTAAGCTTTTGAAGAGCATGACTAAACGGCACCGCGGCTCTGCGGAGTCGTTAGATTAAGCTCAGCCTAAGCAGTCTAAGGTTTCTCCCGGTGCACATAATCGTGAATTCTCTAGGGACCGCTTTACTAGAGTAGCTCCAGTAGTTTCTGTTCAGCCTCCTGTGTTCATCCTACTGTGACACCCTCCGTCTTAGATCAGGCTTCTTGTGATGAGGACGGTCTTTGCATGGAGACGTCCGATGATATTGTCACAGCCGTCCCTCGTAGACCCACTGTATCGGAAAGTGCAGTCCTGCTTGATCCTCGTCCTCCGAGGACCGGTAGGAGTGATGATAGTTCGCATCACTCACCGGTAGGCCGAAAGGCTGCGGTCCAACGACCCGGTACATCTCAACTCCCGGTGTCTTCTCGTCGGTTGATTATTTACAGTCAGGCGAGCCACGGTCAGCGCATTCAAAAGTCATCTTCAAGCTTCTACAGTGGAACTGTAGAGGCCTTCGCGCATCTTGGGGGGAACTCCGAGCTTTATTGTCGGAGTTCTCTCCAGCCTGTGTAGCTTTAGAAGAGACTATGCTAGGTGACAGTACTTATTCTAGTCCTCCTGCCTATCGTGCCTTTTTAGCACTCGTTTCCTGACCTGGGCCACCACTGTGGCACAGCTATCCTAGTCCGTCAAGACATACCTGTTGTCCCCTTACAACTCAACTCTCCCTTCAGGTGGTTGCTGTTAAGGTTTTATGGGACGATCCTACACTATTTGCAGTTTATATCTCCCTCCTCGGGTTCCTATCTCCAGGGTGAGCTTGACGGTCTGGTGCGTCAGCTGACTCCGTTTTTCCTCTTGTTGGGAGATTTTAACGGCCGTCACCCATTGTGAGATGTAGGTGCTAGTAATCCTCGTGGGGTTTTAATCGGTTCTTTTATTGAGGATGAGGGATTGGAGATTTTAAATTCTGGGGATGACACACATTTCCATAGTCCTATTGGGACTTTTACAGCTATCGATCTTTCTATTTGTACATCTATTTCTTTCCTTGATTTTAATTGGCGGTTCTTACCGGATTTACACATTAGTGACCACTTTCCTATTTCATTGGAATCTGTGAACTCTGAGCCACAGTCCCAGCCCCCACGCTGGGTTTTATTTAGACAAGGCAGATTGGCCTCGATTCACAGACCTTAGCTCTTTTATCCGTCCGTTGGCTGACTTTTCTACTTGTGCTGAAGCTGTTGATTATTTTACCGATTTTTTTTTATTTCTTTTGCGCTTCAGACAATCCCTAGGACGTCCGGTCGCTTTACTAAGCGTCCCGTTCCTTGGTGGAACGCAGCATACACTGAAGAGGTGAAAGAAAAACGAGCAGCTTTCTCTCGTCTCTGGCGACATCGTGGGGACCCGCAGTGTCTGGACGCTTTTCGGTGCTGCCGAGCTCGAGCCCGCCGCGTTTTGAAAGAGGCACAAAGAGCCTCTTGGAAAGCTTATGTCTCTTCCATTAACGCCCGCTCTCCTTTTATGGATGTCTTTAACAAAGTCCGCCGAATTGCTGGGAGTATTCTGCTCCTTCCCCACCAGTTTTGTTATCTTCTGGACGAACGGTGGCAGACCCTAGGACTGTCGCCGACCTCTTCGCGGAGCACTTTGCCAGTGTTTCCCGGAGGCATCCTGCAGCCCCGGGCGCACGTCACCGCTATAGAATGGAATCTCTCGGCATAAATTTTTCTTCCGCTGGAGGAGAGTCTTATAATGTCCCTTTCTCTGCTTCCGAGTTGCGTACTGGTTTGTCTCAGTGTCATGACTCTTCTCCTGGTCCAGACGACATTCGTTATGTCTTTTTGCATCACATGTCTAACTGTGCTTTTAACTTTTTACTAAATCTTTATTATCTGATTTGGCATACCGGTGACTTTCCATATTCTTGGGCTGTGGCAGTGGTTCTCCCATTTACGAAGCCTGGGAAAGATAATCTCCAGGCTACGAACTACCGTCCTATATCTTTGACATCCTGCATTTGTAAAGTGTTAGAAAAGATGTTAAATGTAAGACTCATGTGGTACTTGGAGAGGGGGAAGTACTTGTCATCGGTACAGTACGGCTTCCGAAAGATGAGGTCTACTACTGATGCCCTTTTATCCCTAGAGTCTTCCATTTGTGAGGCCTTCGCTAATCACCACAATTAAGTAAGTGTTTTTTTACCTAGAGAAGGCCTACGACACGGCATGGTGTCATGGCATTTTACAGTTTTTGTTTAATTTGGGCCTTCGTGGCCACCTTTTTTTTTATTAAACAGTTTTTATACAGACGTTTTTTTACGGGTTCGTGTTGGGAGTGTTCTCTCTGAGGCTACTGCTCTACATTATTCGTTGTCGCCTAAATGGTGTTATTGATACTCTCCCAGATGGCTTTCACAGCTCCTTATATGTTGATGATTTATGTATTTCTTTTGCTGCTGCTAGGATGTCACTGATTGAGCGCAAGCTCCAACTGGCGATCAATAGAGTCTCCAGTTGGGCCAACATGAACGGTTTACGATTTTTCACCTCGAAGACCGTGTCTATGCATTTTTGTCGTAGTCGTGGCGTTCATCCAGATCCCGATTTATATTTAGCCAATAGACGCATCTCATGTGTGGAGGCCACTCGATATCTTGGCCTATTGTTTGACAACCGTCTTACTTGGGTTCCCCATTTCCGTTTACTTAAAGCGTCTTGCAAGACGGCACTATCCCTTCTTCGGGTTTTAAGTCACACCTCTTGGGATGCGGACAGGGACACGTTGTTGCTGCTTCACCGCACACTCATACTTTCCAAGCTGGAATACGGTTGTGAGATCTACTCATCCGCAACGGATGCACGACTACGCACGCTTGACTCCGTGCATCATGCTGGGGTCTACCTAAATCTTTTGGCCTTCGAGTGGCAAAACTCATGTTGGATTTGTCCATCGATCCTACTCCTGTCTACTCTTTCCGGCTCCCACGAGTTGGTTCTTGGCAGCTTCTGGTTGTTTCAATATGCCCTCCTGCCATGGATGGCAAGAAGGATTTTCTGCCAGCTCTGTCCCACACACGGTTTTAAAAAATTTTTATCCATTCTGATGACATCCTCGTTTTTACTGATGGTTCCATATCCGACGCAGGCGTTGGGTTTAGTGTGGTTTATTTTCTTGAATGTGTTTTAATGTTTAATATAATAATTTAATTTTTTTGTAGTGTTTAAGCAACTTTTAATTATTGTTTTTAATTGTGTTTAGATATTATATAATTTTTATTGTAAACAATTTTCGTCCTATTTAAATCTTTTATAGCGGCGCCAAATGACCCTGGCTGTTGCGGCGCCTACATCAAAATTCCATTACATTCCATACCCGGTACTTGTCCAAAGAGATCGGCACGATTCCTGAGGGAAACCTCAAGAAATACGGGAAGGGGGTGCTCGTGCGAGCTAAAGATATTACGCAGGCGAGGATGTTACAACATCTCCCGTGCCCTATTGAGAGCATGTTTGAGACTGTGAAGGCTCATCCCACCTTTAATTATAGTAAAGGTTGTGTGTACAATCAGGATCTTTACGAATTTCCTGAAGAGGAAATACTGGCATGTGTCCTAACTCAGTCCAGAAGGTGACTAAGATGAATTCTACCAACATGGTCCTTCTCACCTTCTTTGGTTTCACCCTTCCAAACCGTGTTCATATCGGTCCTATCAATCTTAGGGTGAGGCGTTTTGTTTCTCGCTCTCTTCAGTGTTTATCTTGTTATGGGTACGGTCATGGTAAAATCCCCTGTAAAGAAGCTTTTCGATGTGATAATTGCTCTGCACTAGATTCACACTCTGAGGAGCATTGCATTCCTGCTGCTTGCTGTTTCCATTGCCTTGATGCTCACCAGGTACGTTCCAGGCAATGCCCAAGGTATCGCCTGGAGCAGGACATTTTACAGCTTGCAAACAGTCAATTAATGAGCCTTGGTAGTGCCCGCCGCGAACTCCTGTACCGCCAGAAGGATGGTACTGGTACGACATCCTATGCTTCATTGGCCGCTCGCTCTTCAGCTGAGTCTGCCGAACCAAAGACGACAACTTTGTTGCTACCTCTCGTTTTTTGGGGCGGGGGGTCCTGTTCATTTGGCCAATAGGTTTGCCCTTTTGTCCGATGACTCGGTTGAGTCATCTCTTAGAAGTGACGAGAATAATACGGACTTGACCAAATTAACCCATATAGTGGATATCCATTTGCCTCCTGCATCGCATAAGCCTTTGAAGGGCATGACAAAACGGCACCGCGGCTCTGCGGAGTCGTTAAATTTAGCTCATCCAAAGCAGTCTAAGGTTTCTCCCGGTGTACATGATCGTGAGTCCTCCAGGGACCGTTCTGCAATGGTAGCGCCAGTTGTTTCTATCCAGCCTTCTGTGACGCCCTCCGTCTCAGATCGGGCATCTTGTGATGAGGACGGTCTTAGCATGGAGACGTCCGATGACATTGCCACAGCCGTCCTTCGTGGACCCGCTGTGTCAAAAAGTGCAGTCCAGCCTGACCCTCGCCTTCCGATAACCGGTAGGAGTGATGATGGCTCGCATTACTCACCGGTAGGCCGAAAGGCTGCGGTCCATCGACCCAGCACATCTCAACTCCCGGTGTCTTCTCGTCGCTTGATTATTTCTAGTGAAGTGAGTCACGGGCAGCCCATTCAAAAGACTCGCCCGTCCACTGCACCTAAATAGTCATCTTCAAGCTTCTACAGTGGAACTGTAGAGGCCTTCGCGCCTCATGGGGAGAACTCCGAGCTTTACTGTCGGAGTTCTCTCCAGCCTGTGTAGCTTTACAAGAGACTATGCTAGGTGATAGTACTTATTCTAGTCCTCCTAGCTATCGTGCCTTTTTTTAGCACTTCTTTCCCCGAACAGGGCCACCACGGTGGCACAGCTATCCTAGTCCGTCAAGACATACCTGTTGTCCCCTTGCAATTCAACTCTCCCCTTCAGGTGGTTGCTGTTAAGGTTTTTATGGGACGATCCTACACTATTTGCAGTTTATATCTCCGTCCTCGGGTTCCTGTTTTCAGGGGTGAGCTTGACAGCCTGGTGCGTCAGTTGATTCCACTTTTTCTCTTGTTGGGAGATTTCAACGGCCGTCACCCATTGTGGGATGAAGGTGCTAGTAATCCTCGTGGGGTTTTAATCGGTTCTTTTATTGAGGATGAGGGATTGGAGGTTTTAAATTCTGGGGATATTACACATTTCCAGTCCTACTGGGACATTTACAGCTATCGATCTTTCTCTGTGTACATCTAGTTCTTTCCTTGATTTTAATTGGCGGGGCCTGCCGGATTTACACGGTAGTGACCACTTTCCAATTTCATTACAATCTGTGAACTCTGAGCCACAGTCCCGGCCCCCACGCTAGGTTTTAGACAAGGCAGATTGGCCTCGATTCACAGACCTTAGCTCTTTTATCCGTCTGCTGGCTGACTTTTTTACTTGTGCTTAGGCTGTTGACTATTTTACCGATTTTTTACAGTCAGTAGCGCTTCAGACAATCCCTAGGACGTCCGGTCGCTTTACTATGCGTCTTGTTCCTTGGTGGAACGCAGCGTGCACTAACGCTGTGAAACAGAAACGGGCAGCTTTCTCTCGTCCCCGGCGACATCGTGAGGATCCGCAGTGTCTGGACGCTTTTCGGCGCTGCCGAGCTCGGGCCCGCCGCGTTTTGAAAGAGGCACAAAGAGCCTTTTGGAAAGTATATGTCTCTTCCATTAACTCCCGCACCCCTCTTACGGATGTCTTCAACAAAGTCCGCCGAATATCTGGGAAGTATTCTGCTCCTTCCCCACCAGTTTTGTTGTCTGCAGAGCGAACGGTGGCAGACCCTAAGACTGTCGCCGACCTCTTTGCGGAGCACTTTGCCAATATTTCCCGGAAGGATCCTGCAGGCCCAGGCTCACGTCACCGCCAGAGAATGGAATCCCTTGGCATAAATTTTTCTTCCTCAGAAAGGGAGTCCTATAATGTCCCCTTCTCTGCCTCCGAGTTGCGGACAACTTTGTCATGACTCTTCTTCTGGTCCTGACGACATTCCTTATGCTTTTTTGCGTCACATGTCTGACCGGGCTTTTAGCTTTTTATAAAATGTATATAATATGATTTGGCATATCGGTGACTTGCCATCTTCTTGGGCTGTGGCAGTGGTTCTCCCATTTCCGAAGCCTGGGAAAGATCATCTACAGGCTACGAATTACCGTCCTATATCTTTGACGTCTTGTATTTTTAAAGTGTTAGAAAAGATGGTAAATGTAAGACTCATGTGGTACTTGGAGAGGGGGAAGTACTTGTCATCGGTACAGTATGGCTTCCGAAAGATGAAGTCTACTACTGATGCTCTTTCTTTTGTGAGGCCTTTACCATCAAGTAACAGTGTTTTTTGACCTGAAGAATGCCTACGACACGGCTTGGTGTCATGGCATTTTACAGTCTTTCTTTAATTTTGGTCTTTCTGGCCACCTTCTTTTTATCCAACAGTTTTTATCCAGACGTTTTTTACGGGTTCGAGTGGGGAGTGTTCTCTCTGAGGCTACTGCTTAAAATGATGGCGTTCCAGAGGGAAGTATTCTTAGTGTTTTTATTCGCAGTCGCCATAAATGGTGTTATTGACACTCTCCCAGATGGCGTTCACAGCTCTTTATATGTCGACGACTTGTGAATCTATTTTGCTGCTGCTAGGATGCCATTGATTAAGCGAAAGCTCCAACTGGCAATCAATCGAGTGTCCAGTTGGGCCAACATAAATGGTTTTCGTTTCTCAACCGTGTCTATGCATTTTTGTCGTAATCTTGGCGTTCATCCAGATCCCGATTTATATTTAGCCAAAAGACGCATCTCATGTGTGGAGGCCACTCGATATCTTGGCCTATTTTTTTATAACCGTCTTACTTGGGTTCCACATTTTCGTTCTCTTAAAGCGTCCTGCAGGACGACTGTTATGTTCACCGGTTAAACTGGTAAGATTGGCATCGGGGAGCCGGTGAACAATAACAATAAAAAAAAAAACACTGCAGGTTCAACTGGTGAGGAAATGCAAAAGGGGGTCACTTTAAAAAGCTATTTTAATAACCCATAATGAAATTGACACATAACAAGAAATATGAAACACAGATATATAACATGAAACACAGGAAAATGACATACACATATACATATGACACAGTAATAAATACAACAATAAATGCCAACTTAATACCTAACAATAATCCTAATCCTATATGGAGGCAATGTGGAAAACACGGACGAGGGGAAGTGATACTTATGCGGTGTCGCAGTGGTGAAGTGCTGGGTGATGGTTGATCCCACGGTAGACCCAAGAGGCGTTGTGTTCACTGGTTGAGGACTGGACCTCAACTTGCTTTTCAGAAAACCAAGAGCTGGCTCAACACTTCCGGTCGAGTCGAATGGGGCCGCGTGAATCCAACTTCGGGACAGTAGCGGGGCTTCATGAAACGGTGACGTGGAGGGTTCATGAGACTGTGGCATGGAAGGTTCAGGAGACGGTGACGTGGAAGGGGAGGCGGAGAGGTGGCGAACGAGGTAACAAGCGGAAGAGATGATGGTAGTGGAGTATGTTACGGGCGGGCCGTAACATTTCCTCCCCCCAAAGACCTCCGTAATGGGCTCATGAAGGAGGTGAGACGGGAGATCTTGATAAGGCGTCGGCGATGATGTTGTCCACCCCCTTGATATGGTGGACTTCCAAGTTGAAGGGTTGAGTTAACAAGGCCCACCTAAGAATGCGTTGGTTTCGGTTCTTCATGGCGTGAAGGAAGGCCAGAGGATTGTCATCGGTGAAGACCTTCGTAGTTTGAGGGCCAGGATGAAGATAGCACTCAAAACGTTGGAGCGCCAGGACGAGTGCCAGAGCCTCCTTCTCGATGGTGGAGTAGTTGAGTTGATGTTTTTTCAGCTTGGCGGAGTATTGGGCGATGGGATGGAGGATGCCGCTTGTAGGGTCCGTTTGTAGTAGGACAGCACCCACTCCAACTCCACTCGCGTCCACTTGTAGATGGAAGGGGCGGGAGTGATCCGGCGTCCAGACCACTGGTTCCGAGGAGAGAAACGCCTTGAGGTGTTGGAAGGCTTGGTCACAGGTCGGGGTCCAGTGGAAGGGGACGGAAGTGCTGATAAGGTCCGTCAGGGGGGCGGCCAGGGTGGAGAAGTTCCTACAGAAGCGTCTGTAGAAACCAGCCATCCCCAAGAACCTCATGAGAGCTTTTCTGGTGGTAGGGACAGGGAAGCCAAGGATGGCCTCCACGTTGGCTCTCTTGGGGTGAACCTTGCCTTTCCCCACCACATGTCCCAGGTAGACCACCGTAGACTTCCCGAAGGTGGACTTGGCCAGGTTGATTGTAAGCCCGGCTTCCTGGAACCGACCCATCAGCCTCCGAAGACGGGTCAGATGTGTCGCCCAGTCGTCCGCAGTCACCACCAGGTCGTCCAGATATGCAGATGTTCCCTCCAAGTCCTGAGTGATGTAATTTATAGCCCTCTGGAAGGTGGCGGGAGCATTAGACAAGCCAAAGGGCATCACTGTGTATTGGTATAGTCCGAAGGGGGTGATGAAGGCGGATATTATTTGGGCCTCGTCCGAGAGGGAATCTGGTAGTAACCTTTAAGTAAGTCTATAGTGGTTACAAATTTGGCTACTCCTATACTATCTATAAGGTCCTCTATCAAGGGCAATGGGTAAGAGTCTGGCACCGTCACTTTATTTAATTTCCTGTAGTCGGTGCAAAATCGACTACTACCATCTGGCTTAGATGTTAACAGGCAGGGAAAAGCCCAGGGAGATATACTAGGTTCTGCAAGGTGATGACAGAGCAGATAGTCTACCTCTTTTTTCATCAAGTCTCTTTTAATGGGTGAAATGCGATAGGCTGGTTGTCTTATAGGCTTGATGTCATTAGATATTAATGTTATGTCATGTTGGATAGTATTACAAACTCCTGGAAGGTCACCTGTGATTTCAGAAAAGTTTAGCAATAACTTTTTAAGATCAGACTGTTGTGAAGGTGTTAAGGAAAGAAACACCTCATCAAGGTTGGACATGATTTGGCTGTTTGAGGGGCGTCCTTTAGGTGACAAGAAGAGGAATTCGATGTCGGACTCTTCCTCGGGGGGCACAGGACCAGACTCCTTCTCTACCAGACATACAGGTACAGTGCGAGACAAGTCGTCCTCTGGTTCTCTGGAGTGGTAAGGTTTCATTAGATTAATATATATATATATATATATATATATATATATATATATATATATATATATATATATATATATATATATATATATATATATATATATATATATATATATATATATATATATATATATATATATATATATATATATATATATATATATATATATATATATATATATATATATATATATATATATATATATATATATATATATATATATATATATATATATATATATATATATATATATATATATATATATATATATATATATATATATATATATATATATATATATATATATATATATATATATATATATATATATATATATATATATATATATATATATATATATATATATATATATATATATATATATATATATATATATATATATATATATATATATATATATATATATATATATATATATATATATATATATATATATATATATATATATATATATATATATATATATATATATATATATATATATATATATATATATATATATATATATATATATATATATATATATATATATATGTATATATATATATATATATATATATATATATATATATATATATATATATATATATATATATATATATATATATATATATATATATATATATATATAATTGTCATGGAAATAAAAAGTCTATACTTGAAATGAGAAATTTATTTTAGCAAAAAAAGTACCATTCAGGAGATGAAGACTACATGGGAAGGAGAATGATGGACATGGAGTTGCAGGGCAGGCACCGGTGAGGAGACCCTGCTGCGCTGGCAGGACGAAGTGAAGGGGGCATCAGGAGAGGCAGCTGGAGGAGGAGATGGTGGTGGACCGGAAATGTCAACAGAGGAAGAAGAAGACTGCAGCCATGGCATCTTCTCGTTTCAACTGCGGCTAGTCAGAGGAATTTGATGACTCTTCTACAAAATGCTCACGTCTCTTTTGCTCAGGTTCCTGCGGGAAGAAGCAGTTTACTCAGCACACGCGACACTGCAGCCACAAGATTTGTGAGACATATATATATATATATATATATATATATATATATATATATATATATATATATATATATATATATATATATATATATATATATATATATATATATATATATATATATATATATATATATATATATATATATATATATATATATATATATATATATATATATATATATATATATATATATATATATATATATATATATATATATATATATATATATATATATATATATATATATATATATATATATATATATATATATATATATATATATATATATATATATATATATATATATATATATATATATATATATATATATATATATATATATATATATATATATATATATATATATATATATATATATATATATATATATATATATATATATATATATATATATATATATATATATATATATATATATATATATATATATATATATATATATATATATATATATATATATATATATATATATATATATATATATATATATATATATATATATATATATATATATATATATATATATATATATATATATATATATATATATATATATATATATATATATATATATATATATATATATATATATATATATATATATATATATATATATATATATATATATATATATATATATATATATATATATATATATATATATATATATATATATATATATATATATATATATATATATATATATATATATATATATATATATATATATATATATATATATATATATATATATATATATATATATATATATATATATATATATATATATATATATATATATATATATATATATATATATATATATATATATATATATATATATATATATATATATATATATATATATATATATATATATATATATATATATATATATATATATATATATATATATATATATATATATATATATATTTTTTTTTTACATTACAAGGGCACTGGCCAAGGGCAAACAAAGTGTTGGAAAAAAAAAAATCCCGCTGGTTGCCAGGCCCTGTTAAGAGGAAAGTAGAAGAGAAAAACAAAAAATCTAAAAGGAGGGTCCAGTTAACGTAAGAGGTGTCTTGACACTCCTCTTTTGAAAGAGTTTAAGTCATAGGCAGGTGGAAATACAGACACAGGTAGAGAGTTCCAGAGTTTACCAGTGTAGGGAATGAAGGAGTGAAGATACTGGTTAACTCTTGCATTAGGAAGATGGACAGAATAGGGATGAGAAGAAGTAGAGTCTTGTGCAGCGAGGCCGCAGGAGGGGAAGGCATGCAGTTAGCAAGTTCAGAAGAGCAGACAGCATGAAAACAGCGGTGAAGACAGATAAAGATGCAACATTGCGGCGGTGACTTAAAGAATCAAGACAGTCAGTTAGAGGAGAAGAGTTGATAAGACGAAAAGCTTTAGATTCCACCTTGTTTAGTAAAGCTGTGTGTGGATCCCCAGACATGAGAGCCATACTCCATACACGGGCGGATAAGGCCCTTGTACAGAGCAAGCAGCTGGGAGGAGAGAAAAATGGACGAAGACGCCATAGGACACCTAACTTCTTGGAAGCTGATTTAGCAAGAGTAGAGATGTGAAATTTCCAGTTTAGATTTTTAGTGAAGGATAGACCGAGTGTGTTTAATGTAGAGGAGAGGGAAGTTGAGTGTTATTGAAGAAGAGAGGATAGTTGTCTGGAAGGTTATGTCGAGTAGATAGTTGTAGAAATTGAGTTTTGAGGCATTGAACAAAACCAGGTTTTCTCTGCCCCAATCAGAAACAAGTGAAAGATCAGAAGTTAGGCGTCCTATAGCATCTCGCCTTGAGTCATTTAATTGTTGTTGGGTTGGGCGTCTGTTGAACGCTGTTGAATAATGCAGGTGGTATCATCAGC
>NC_059281.1:436937-484437 GCF_017591435.1 Portunus trituberculatus
TCTTTGTTCAACCTACTCATGGATGGAGTGCTTGCCTTGTGGGAGTTAGCTGCTAACTCCTTCAAGGCTGGCCCAGTCCTTCCTCGTAACTTTGGGGTAGAGGAGGGGCGAGGAAGCCGTGACAAGAGAAGGGGGTGTGGCTGGGGTAAAGATAATTAACCCAAGAAAAAGGTGGCGCGAGGAGTAACCAGCCAACCAGCAAGGCGAAAGTAACGATGATCAGTAAGACAGTTGCCCTTACACTAAATACAACTTAATACAGCTCTCTCACAAATCAATACAAGCACTAGTGACGCTGTATAAATAATCGTCCTAATATAAGACAACCGTCCTATAGCTTTAATCTCTTGCTTCTTTAAAGTTTTTAATCTATCGCCTATAGGAGATTTTTAAACATCTGTCACTTCTACAATCTTCTATTTGATCGCCAGTATAGCTTCCGTTAAGGCCTCTCTACCGGTGATCATCTAGCTCTCCTTATTGAGTCTTGGTCATCCTCAACAGTCACTCTCTAACTAAACTTATTTGTGCTGTCAATCTCTCCACTAACTCCTCAGACTAGAGTGAATTCTTTGACTATTTAACTTCCAAAGTGGACCACATTCTGTTCCTCTACCCTTTGCGGAGAATTCATCTTTGCAGATTTCAATGTTCACCACCAGCTTTGGCTTTCCTCTCCCATCACGGAGATCCTGGTAAACTAGCTATCCTCCATGACTTAGAGGAACTGGTGCAACACCCTACTCGCATTCCTGACTGTCTTGGAGATATGCCCAACATTTTTTATTTTTTCCTTACCTCTAATCTTTCTACTTATGTTGTCATCCTATCTTCTCCGTTGGTCTCCTCCTATCACAATCTCATTTCCGTATCTTGTCCTATTTTTCCTCTTCCTCCTCAGGATCCCTCAAAATGGAGGTGCCTCTGGTGTTTTGCCTGTGCCAGTTGGGGGACCTGAGGAGGTAATATGTTGATTTTCCCTGGAATGATTATTGTTTCCGTGTCAGAGACCCAACTTTGTGTGTTGAACGTATAACAAAGGTAATAGTGTCTGGCATAGAGACGTACATTCCTCATTTACAACCTGTTCTTGTGATTTACATGATATTGAGGTTGCCCACAAAAGGTACTTCAGCCTACCATCTTCTGAATCTCATCCACTTTATATTTCTTCCTTGAATCATGCCAAGTCTGTTCTTCAACTTGCCAAACACTCCTTCATAAAATTTTAAAAAATCCAACTTCCCTTATGACTTCTGGCACTTGGCCAAAAACATATTTACTTCTTCATCTGCGCTCTCTTCTGTCTCTATAGCTGAACTCTTCTCTCAAAACCTTTGGTAACAACTCCACCTTAGATGATTCTGGGCTTGTTCCTCCCTCTCCTCCTCCCTCTGACTATTTCACACCCACAATTAAAGTTCTTCGTAATGATGTTTTCCATGCCCAAAAACTTTCTCAAAAACTGTGCTTCTGTTTGGACCTTGCCTGGTCAAACTCTTTCAACTATGTCTATCGACTTCTATCTTTCCTTCTTCCTGAAAGTTCCCCTACATTCAGCCTGTTCAGATGACCATCCTATAGCTTTAATATCTTGCTTCTCTAATGATTTATAATCAATCCTCAATAGGAAGATTTTAATACATCGGTCACTTCACAATCTCCTATCCGAACGCCAGTATACCTTCCGTCAAGGTCTCGGTCATCCTCTTTAAGAGATTAAACTTTTGCTGTAGAGTAAAAAACATATCCAAAACTTCTGATATAGTTTGGCACACAACTTTGATCTCGAAACTACCCTACAACGACTTTGATCCTTCTCTCTCTGCAACATTATCTTCTTCAATACTTATATTTAAATATGTTTTCTCTCCATTTTCTCCTCCACTTTTTTTTTATAGCGAGTTCTTATCCATTTTGTAGTATTCTTGTATCTCCTGCCTTTCTCTTTGTGTTGTTTTAGCCTTTTATCATTTTTTTTTCCGGAATCATTTCAAGCAAAAGGTCAAAATACTTTTTAAAATTCTTCATGTATTTCTATCTCTTTGTACAATATTGGTGTAACGAGCACAAAGTTTATCACACGTTCTTGTTTATGTACTTTCCATGCTACATCTCCTATACTTCTAAAGTCATTGTTTAAACATCACTACATTATACATTTCCAGCCAGTCCAGTATCACCTTGCCGTTATCGCCTACTGATTTTCTTCTTTTTTTTTTTGTCACGCGCAGAAAAACAGACACCACATTTACACCAAATTTTTTTCATAAAATCTTTCATCTTGTTTTCTTGCTTTTGCATTAAAACTTTCTTCCTCTCTCTCTCTCTCTCTCTCTCTCTCTCTCTCTCTCTCTCTCTCTACAACACCATACCGTTAATCCTCCACCTTTTATATCCTGAACTTCCCTCATATTTTCCGTCACTTGAAAACTATTACTGATTTTTTTTTCTTATTTTATCTGTCGTTTCCGTTAGACACATCACACATTTACCACAGTAGTCTTTTATTTTTTATTTATAATTCTATAACATAACTTTGTGTTAATAATCTTTACAGATCTACCACTTCTACGTTGACGAATTTATCACCTTCGTCCTTTCTTCTTAATCTTATACAATTTCATTTTTGCTTTCCTGCTATTGTCTCAGTTCACTATTTTTCCTCTTTTTTATAATGCACCTTTCACAATTATCCGTTTTCCTTTATAGTTCTTGTTTATGTTGGTACTCCTTATGTCTCTGCTGTTCTGTCAAGTCCGGCACTATAACCAGTTTTTTTTTTTTTTTTTTTTTTATCACCACATCATCTTCCTTATTCAATCGTTATGTTCTTAAAATTACACACCACTTTATTTGTTCATCTGCAAACTTTACCAGTGCTGGCCTGGTTCTACTTTCCTGCTTCTTCCCCAGTCTAATGACTGTCATTGTCATATTCTTCTTTTTTATGGCATCTCCAAAAAAAAATATATTCACACTTGTCTGAGTCATCTTTAACTTTTCCCTGTACCTGTTTTTTTTGTCTGATCCCGACTAGTTGAATACTATGAGGCTATTAATCCTTCTTTCTCTGCCATATCCCTGTTTTTTTTTTTAATAACCTCTACTCTTTTCACTGATTGTTCAACTGTCTTGTCTACGATCATCTTTTCTCGTGTATTCTACTTACCTTCCGTTTGCTTGATACTATCAGCTAACTCCTCATCTTGCCCTGTGAACTCCTTCAATTCCTACCCAATCTTCGTATTTTCCTCAATTAGCTTCTTACACTCCTCCCAGGCACTCAACACACAGCCTAGACCTCACCTCAGTCTCTGCCTCTACGTTGGTTTGTGGCATACTACAGAAATGGGCGCAGGAATTTCATCCATGCCTCCCAGTACCTGTCCAAAGAGATTGGCATGATTCCTGAGGGAAACCTCAAGAAATACGGTAAAGGGGTGCAAGTGCGAGCTAAATATATTATGCAAGCGAGGATGTTGCAACATCTCCCATGCCCTTCTGACAGCATGGTTGAGACTGTTAAGGCTCATCCCACCTTTAATTATAGCAAAGGTTGTGTTTATAGTCAAGATCTTTATGAATTTTCAGAAGAGGAAATACTAGCAATGTGTCCTAGCTTAGTCCAAAAGGTGACTAAGATGAGGAACTCTTCCAACATGGTCCTTCTCACCTTCTTTGGTTCCACTCTCCCAGACCGTGTTCATATCGGTCCTATCAATCTTAGGGTGAGGCATTTTGTTTCTCGCCCTCTTCAGTGTTTCTCATGCTATGGGTACGGTCACGGCAAAAGCTCATGTAAGGAAGCTTCTCGATGTGGTAATTGCTCTGCACTAGACTCACATTCAGAGGAGCATTGCAATGGTGCAGCTTATTGTTTCCATTGCCGTGATGCTCATCAGGTACGTTCCAGGCAATGCCCAGGTATCGCCTGGAGCAGGACATTCTACAGCTTGCTAACAGTCAGTTCATCAGCCTTGGTAGCGCCCGCCGTGAACTCCTGTACCGCCAGAAGGACGGTACTGGTGCGACATCCTATGCTTCATTGGCCGCTCGCTCTTCAGCTGAGTCTGCCGGTCCGAAGACAACTCCTCCTGGTACCTCTCGCTCTGTTGGGGCGGGTGGTCCTGTTCATTTGGCCAATAGGTTTGCCCTTTTGTCCAATGACTCGGTTGAGTCATCTCTTAGAAGTGACGAGAATAATACGGACTTGACCAAAGTCACCCATGTAGTAGATGTCCATTTGCCACCTGTATCGCCTAAGCCTTTGAAGGGCCTGACCAAACGGCACCTCGGCTCTGCGGACTCGATAGATTTTGCTCAGCCTAAACAATCTAACGTTTCTCCCGGTGTACATGATCGTGAGTCCTCTAGGGACCGCTCTGCAATGGTAGCTCCAGTAGTTTCTGTCCAGCTTTCTGTGACGCCCCCCGTCTCAGATCGGGCTTCTTGTGATGAGGACGGTCTTAGAATAGAGACGTCCGATGATATTGTCACAGCCTTCCCTCGTGGACCCGATGTGTCAAAAAGTGCAGTCCAGCCTGACCCTCGTTCTCCGATGACCGGTAGGAGTGATGATGGTTCGCATCACTCACCGGTAGGCCGAAAGGCTGCGGTCCAACGACCCGGCACATCTCAACTCCCGGTGTCTTCTCGTCGGTTGATTATTTCTAGTCAGGTGAGTCACGGGCAGCCCCTTCAAAAGGTTCGCCCGTCCACTGCACCTAAATAGTCATCTTCAAGCTTCTACAGTGGAACTGTAGAGGCCTTCGCGCTCTGGGGGGAACTCCGAGCTTTATTGTCGGAGTTCTCTCCAGCCTGTGTAGCTCTAAACGAGACTATGCTAGGTGATAGTACTTATTCTAGCCCTCCTGGCTATCGTGCCTTTTTAGCACTCTTTTCCCTGACCAGGGCCACCACGGCTATTCTAGTCAGTCAGGATATACCTGTTGTCCCCTTACAACTTAACTCTCTCCTTCAGGTGGTTGCTGTTAAGGTCTTTATGTGACGATCCTATATCATTTGCAGTTTATATCTCTCTCCTTGGCTTCCTGTTTTCAGGGGTGAGCTTGACGGCCTGGTGCGTCAGCTGACTCCGCCTTTTCTCTTGTTGGGAGATTTTAACGGCTGTCACCCATTGTGGGATGAAGGTGCTAGTAATCCTCGTGGGGTTTTAATCGGTTATTGTATTGAGGATGAGGGATTGGAGATTTTAAATTCTGGGGATGTTACACATTTCCACAGTCCTACTGGGACTTTTACAGCTATCGATCTTTCTATTTGTACATCTAATTCTTTCCTCGATTTTAATTGGCGGGTCCTACCGGATTTACACGGTAGTGACCACTTTCCTATTTTATTGGAATCTGTGAACTCTGAGCCACAGTCCCGGCCCCCACGCTGGGTTTTAGACAAGGCAGATTGGCCTCGATTTACAGACCTTAGCTCTTTTATCCGTCCGTTGGCTGACTTTTCTACTTGTGCTGTGAAAGAGAAACGGGCAGCTTTCTTTCGTCTCCGGCGACATCGTGGGGACCCGCAGTGTCTGGACGCTTTTCGACGCTGCTGAGCTCGAGCCCGCCGCGTTTTGAAAGAGGCACAAAGAGCAACTTGGAAAGCTTATGTATCTTCCATTAATGCCCGCACCCTCTTACGGATGTCTTTAACAAAGTCCGCCGAATTGCTGGGAAGTATTCTGCTCCCCCCCCCCCTTCAGTTTCGTTGTCTGCTGGGCGAGCGGTGGCAGACCCTAGTGTTTCCCGGAAGAATCCTGCAGCCCCAGGTGCACGTCACCGCCAGAGAATGGAATCTCTCGGCATAAACTTTTCTTCCACTGGAGGGGAGTCCTATAATGTCACTTTCTCTGCATCCGAGTTGCGGATTGCTTTGTCTCAGTGTCACGACTCTTCTCCTGGCCCAGATGATATTCCTTATGCCTTCTTGCGCCACATGTCTGACAGTGTTTTTAACTTTTTATTAAATCTTTATAATATAATTTGGCATACCGGTGACTTTCCATCTTCTTGGGCTGTCGCAGTGGTTCTCCCATTTCCGAAGCCTGGGAAAGATAATCTTCAGGCTACGAACTACCGTCTTATATCTTTGACATCCTGCATTTGTAAAGTTTTAGAAAAGATGGTAAATGTAAGACTCATGTGGTACTTGGAGAGGGGGAAGTACTTGTCATCGGTACAGTACGGCTTCCGAAAGATGAGGTCTACTACTGATGCTCTTTATCCCTAGAGTCTTCCATTTGTGAGGCCTTCGCTAATCACCACCATCAAGTAACAGTTTTTTTGACCTGGAGAAGGCCTACGACACGGCTTGGTGTCATGGCATTTTACAGTCTTATTTAATTTTGGCCTTCGTGGCCACCTTCCTATTTTATTCAGCAGTTTTTATCCAGACGTCTTTTACGGGTTCGAGTGGGAGTGTTCTCCGAGGCTACTGCTCTAAATGATGGTGTTCCACAGGAAGTATTCTTAGTGTTACATTATTTGCAGTCGCCATAAATGGTGTGATAGATACTCTTCCAGATGGCATTCACAGCTCCTTATATGTTGATGATTTATGTATTTCTTTTGCTACTGCTAGGATGTCACTGAATGGTTTTCCATTCTCCACCTCGAAGACCGTAGTCATGCAACCGTGGTGTCCATCCAGACCCTGATTTATACCTCGACAATAGACGTCTTTCATGCGTGGAGGCGACTCGATATCTTGGCCTTTTATTTGACAACCGTCTCCCCTGGGTTCCCCATTTCCGTTCTCTTAAGGCGTCTTGTCGGCAGGCATTATCCCTTCTTCGGGTTTTGTCACACCTCTTGGGGTGCGGACAGGGTGCTGCTTCTTCACCGTACACTTATACTTCCGAAGCTGGAATACGGCTGTGAGATCTACTCATCTGCAACGGATGCACGACTACGCACGCTTGACTCCGTGCATCATGCTGCGGTCCGCTTGGCTACGGGTGCATTTCGGACATCTCCAATACCTTCTAGTGGGTCGCAACCTCGAAAATGGAAGAGATCACTACTTCCACTCTCCTTCAGTGGACATACACCCATGTCCGGGATCACCGTGCACAGACTTTATTGGCGCGACTTCGTATAGGTCACACGTACCTTACACAATGATACCTCATGGCCAGGGACCCTCAACCTTATTGTGATGACTACCTGGTGCCACTTACAGTTCGGCACCTGGTTGTCGAGTGCCCCAATCTGACTGATCTAAGACAACGCTACCTCTACCGCTCTCGCGGTAGAGATAGCGGTGTCTATTATATCTCAAAGGTCCTTGGACCAGAGTGCCTGGCCCAAGGCCATGACGTTTTTAGATTTTTGGGAGAAGCTGGCCTTCTCCCAAAGCTGTGAATTTTATTTGATTTTATAATATGTATTTTAATGTTTTATCAACTTTTATTGTATACTGTATTTTAGATACTTTGAGTTTTTCTTTGTTTTTAGTTTTGTAGTTTTTAATTGCTTTTAGTTAGTTTTTTTTTTTTTTTTATTTTACGATGTCTTTTTAACATTTCCTAGCGGCGCCAGATGACCGCTGATGTTGCTGCACCTTATTCTAACCCCCCACTCCCCCCAGTTCACGACCATGAGGTTGCCAACAAGCTACTCAGGCTCAAATGAAGACGCTTGATCACTCCACCTTACATACCCACCAGGGTATATCTAGAATTTTTCGTTGAGTTAGCCACAACCCTTTGCTCCATTATCAATGCCTCTCTTTGTCAGAGTAAATGCCCTGCATATTGGAAGACCGTCCCAAAAACCTGTTCATCTCAGTCCCTCTGTGATTATGTACAGGCCCATCGCCATCACTCTGATCCTCAGCCTGCTCTGTGAAGACTTCATCTTCCGATGGGCCAATTCCCACCTCAACCCTCATGGATCAACAAAAATTTAGGAACGTCAAGTCCTCTTCCACCACTCACTGCCTCGTCGACCTCCTTGATTACGGTTACTGAAACCTCGAGCGGATATTGGCTTTCGATTCGAAAAATTCGACCTTATTCACCACACCACCGTCATCGCCAAAGCCATCAACCACCAGTTTCACGTAAGCATGTTGTCCTGGCTCTCTGACCACCTTTCCCATATGTTTGAGATCATTAGGTATTCCCCCTTCAGTATCTCACCTGTGGAGTACCCCAGGGGAGCAGAATGGGGTCATTATGCTTCTTGATGATGCTCATTAACGACACTATGACGGACACCAGCGTGGACGACATCACCCTCGCCACCACCATCGATAACACCAATCCAGACTATAGCCATTCAGTTTTTGAGTTAACATGGATCACCGATAACAAAATCACCCTCAACACCAACAAGACAACAATGAAGCACATACAAACTCCTCAGGCCTTTTTTTTTTGTTCATCGAGTTTCTAGGTAGTGCGCTCCATCAAGTCTCTCGGCCTCAGCGTTGATGGCAAGATGACGTGGGGCCAACACGTCAGCAACATCATATCGTCAGCCACTTACGAGCTACACCTTCGAAGGTTGAAGAAGCTGGGGACACCATCGCGTGAGCTAGCGAGTATGTTCTCGATATTCATACACCCTCGGCTCAAATATGCGTTCCCAGCTTGGTCATCCTCGCTCATCGCAACTCAACGACACCAACCTAAGCGAGTACAGAAAAGGGTGGTGCGGCTGATACTGGGGACCAATTACACCATCTAACAGGAAGCCCTCCACACCCTGCAACTCATTATCCTTCAGGCTCGCGCCATCAACAACTCCTCCAGCAGTTCGCCACCAAGCTCATCCACCACCGTCTCCACAGGAACCTGCTTCTCCCCACCAAAGTGTCCGATACTACAACAAGCTCCTCTCCATTCGTGCACGAAAAGACAGATATAGAACCAGTACAATTCCAACAATAGTGAAAATGCTTAACTTGTGTGACTCTGTGTGTTTATTCTTAAGTCAAGTCTCTCTCTCTCTCTCTCTCTCTCTCTCTCTCTCTCTCTCTCTCTCTCTAAATATATATATATATATATATATATATATATATATATATATATATATATATATATATATATATATATATATATATATATATATATATATATATATATATATATATATATATATAATATTTTTTCAAGTTCCTTGAATTTATACCCGCTGCAAGTCGCACACGTCCTTCATCTCATCCTATTTCCTATCCCTCTCATCTCCTCTCTTCCACTACAAGGACGCCCAGACGAAACCCCTCTGGCCAACATTTTCGGAGAGCAACAGCGATGTTTCCTCCAGCCCCAAGTGTGCCATCTTACCTTTTGTTTAACTCATTAGTACCCCCACGTACTATGAAGGACGTGAATAGTGTTCTTGTTTTTTATTTTTTTGTCTCTCACACCGTTCGGAATAAAGATAGGAAAGTACAATTTATTTCACAAACAAACGGAGACTTGTGCTTCCCCTAATGCACATTAAAGAAAACGAGAACTCATGGGAACCCTACGCTGGACGACAGTAAAGTGACAGCTTCTTTGAAAGATGGAAGGTGGCTGTGTTCGCAAGAATCTTGTCTACAAAACGAGGTAAGCATATGCACTTTCCAGTATGTTTATTTCTTAAAAATATCTTTAAAGGTGTAAGATTGTCCATGTAAAAACTATTTTTCAAAATATTTACATTATTTTGTTATACATAGAAAGTGAATATTGGAAGTGTTTTAAAGTACGCGTAGGCATTGTCCCTAAGAAGTTGTGTAAATTCGAAAATATGTATATTCTGTGTAGTATTTACTTATTTCACTGATATTTTTATGGTTTTGTGTCTTGCTTTCATTAGATATACCAATAATGACAGATTATTGGTGATAACTATTACTTCTAAGACAAGATTATTGAAATAAGGAAAAGAAATAGGCTGTACTTGGCTTCAACTGCAACTAGTCTTCAACAAATACAAATCTTTACAACTATATCCATACCACTGTTGCTATGATTATCTTACACTATTAATCAAACAATTAAATTGTTCATTATTATTATTATTATTGTTATTATTATTATTATCATTATTATATCTCTGTGGTGAAATGTTACGGCAGTTAGAAGACAAAACATATCTAATAAATCAGAAAAATATAACAGAATATATATATATATATATATATATATATATATATATATATATATATATATATATATATATATATATATATATATATATATATTATTATTGTTACGGCCCGCCCGTAACATACCCACTACCATCACCTCCTCCGCTTGTTACCTCGTTCGCCACCTCTCCGCCTCCCTTCCACGTCACCGTCTCGTGAACCTTCCACGCCACCGTCTCATGAACCCTCCACGTCACCGTTTCATGAAGCCCCGCTACTGTCCCGAAGTTGGATTCACGCGGCCCCTTTCGACTCAACCGGAAGTGTTGAGCCAGCTCTTAGCTTTCTGGAATGTCAGTTGAGATCCAAGCCTCAACCAGTGAACACAACGCCTCTTGGGTCTACCGTGGGATCAACCATCACCCAGCACTTCACCACTGCGACACCGCATAAGTATCACTTCCCCTCGTCCGTGTTTTCCACATTGCCTCTATATAGGATTAGGATTATTGTTAGGTATTAAGTTGGGTTCTTTATTGTTGTATTTATTATGTGTTATATGTATGTATGTGTATGTGTCATGTTATTTCATATGTTTCATGTTATATCTATATGTATGTCAATTTCATTATGGGTTATTAAAATAGCTTTTAAAGTGCCCCTTTGCATTTCCTCACCAGTTGAACCTGCAGTGTTTTTTTTTATTGTTATTGTTCACCGGCTCCCCGATGCCAATCTTACCAGTTTAACCGGTGAACGTAACAATTGGCGACCGTGACAGGACCATTATAACCCATGTTCAGTGTTCCATTTTTCCAGTGACTTTTTTTCTGATTGATTACTTGTGTTTCTGTGGTGTTGTGACTTTGATGTTTTTTTTTCTGTGACTTACTCTGCGTGTGGTTTAAATTTACCTTTGTGCGATCAAGTAGCTCCTTTTGGGTTAAACGTGCTTCGTGACTTTCATTGGTATCGCATAGCAGTGGTAGAGCAGGAAACCAGGTAGAAAGGCGTGTTCACCGATAGCACTTATCTCTATTTTTGCACATAGGCAGGTGTGTAATAAGTGTTATCCAAGTGTTGGGATCATCATATGTTCATGCGAACCCTCAATCCCCTCACTTCGCGGATCATTTTTCTCGCTAGTTAGAATCGGCCATTTTAACTAGTCTCTCAGACTAATCCGCCTCCTTATCAATAACAAGTCTCAGTACAATTCGCTCCTCACTCTCAAGTCTCGTAACTAGAGTAATCCGGATCCCTCTTAACGCCGTAATTCTCTAGTTTACCCTCATTAGTGATTGTACTCATAAGTGTTTACTTAAGTATAATCTAGGTAATTTCCAAGGTTGCCTTTATTATCACTCTGCCAAGTTCCTCACTTAAGTAATTCGCTTATCATTTTTTTTTGTGTGTGTTGTTTAACATCTATTTAATATGGCTTCCGCTCAGTTTAACGTTGAAGATTTTTGTGCCAACCCTTCTCTGGAACAACTTAAAGGTGCTAATATAAAAAAGGACCAATGGAAGACCATCGCTAAACATTTTGATGTTCCCATCACGTCTCAGATGACTAAAGAGGTCATTAAGAATGTAGTTGTTGAACATCTAGTGCAAGAAGGTCAGTTGCTAGGAAATGCCATAGAAGAGTTAACTCCCATGTCAGCCTCTACGAGGACTATAATACACAGTCCCCAGGAAGAACAGGATAAGAGTAGGATAAGTCAGTGGGAAATTGAGAAGCTTAAACTAGAATACCGGATGCATGAAAACAAATGCAACTACAGGCAGAAAAAGAAGGAAAGAAATGCAACTACAGGCAGAAAAAGAAGGAAAGAAATGCAACTACAGGCAGAAAGAGAAAGAATTACAGGAAAGACAAATGCAAACAGGCAGAAAAGAGAGAGAATTTCAGTTACAACTTAAAAGGCAGGAGAAAGAGTTAGAAATTCAGGAGTTAGCCCTACGAAATGACGCTAAGTTTAGAGGGAAGAAATAGATATAAAGAAAAAGTTAGCAAGCTTTAATCCTGCTACAGCTGCTCCGCTAGTTCCCCCTTTTGATGAATCTGATGTTGACGGGTCATTTCGCGCTTTTGAGAGCATTGCTAATAGGAATAAATGGCCCAAGGATCAGTGGGTGTCTCTCCTTGTCCCTAAGCTAGTAGGAAAAGCTTATAGGGTATACAACGGCCTTAGTGATGAGGTAGAATATGAAGAGATCAAAGGTAACATTCTAGACGCCTACTCTATCACTTCTGATGGATACAGACAACAGTTTCGAAAGTATGTGAAACCAGAGTCTCACACCTATGTTGAATTTGCTAGTGAGAAACTAAGACAATTTAAGAAATGGTTAGCCGCCCTTAACATTACCACCTTTTCGGAGTTGCTCAATCTAATGGTCCTGGAAGAATGGAAGAACAAGTTACCCTTTAATATTCTGAGGCATGTGGAAGAACGGGAGAGAGTGATCTTATGTCTGCCGCTAAAGTGGCTGATGCGTTTGCTTTGTTGATGGGATCCCTGGGTAGTAGAGGTCGTGGTTCACTATCTAATGTTAGGTCCTCCTTTGGGGAAGGTTTTGGGGCGCGGGTGGTAAGCCGACCGGATTCTCGCCAAATGCATATAATTCCCCCTGGTGTACATACTGTAAGAAGCCAGGTCACACGATCCAGAAATGTAGACACCCAAATTGCAAGGGTTCTCAACGTCAACTTTCTTTTGTGGCCCCTAAACCTAACACATTTGAGAACAAGAAACCAGTGGCCCTAGCTAACCCTGTCAACTCTCCTCTAGAACTTTATGACTCGTACATGTATCAAGGTAAAGTGTCCCTGACTGATGGTAAAGACAAGGCAATAAATATCAAGGTTCTGCGTGATACAGGTGCTGCCCAATCCATCTTAAGGGAAGATGTCATCCCTAACATCAAACAGGCTTTCACTGGGGAGAAGGTGATCCTTACAGGTCTCGAATCACAGCTCTCCTATCCCTTGGCTAATATTAGCTTACAGTGCCCGTTCATTTCAGGAGAGGTTGAGGTAGCCATTAAACCTGGTGAACTGCCAGTACCGGGGTACATCTTGTACTGGGTAATGATCTTGCGGGTAACTTGGCTGTTCCAAACTTAATTGTTCTTGATTCTCCCTTAACAGAAAGTCCCACTAAGACCCTGGACGAAACATCCCCTCACTTCTTCCCAGTGTGTGCAGTCACCAGGTCTCAGTCCAAGTCCCCTGCCCTTTCACCACCTCCTCCACCAATGATTGCCTCTACTGACAACTTGTACAATAACATCATTTCAAAGGAGAATTTGATTAATGCTCAGGAACAGGATCTCACTTTGGCTAAGATCAGACATGTTGCCAGTGAGACAAAGGATATGTCTAAATTGCCTTGTTTTTATTATCAGGAAGGAGTCCTGATGCGTGCCTACAGACCTCCTGAACTGAAACAACTAGACACCTGGTCAGAAACACATCAAGTTGTCATCCCTTGTCTGTAAGACCAGCCATTATAGAACTAGCTCATGATGGATTGTCAGGTCATCTAGGCATCCAAAAACCTACAAGAAGGCTCTTCAACATTTTTTTGGCCAGGAATGAAAAGGATGTGTCACACTATGTAAAAACATGTCACATATGTCAAATTGTGGGTAAGCCTAACGAACGCCTTGTGCCAGCTCCTCTGACGCCTATTCCAGTTCAGACGGAGCCCTTCGAAAAGATCATTCTAGACTGCGTAGGGCCCTTACCCAAAACCAAACGAGGGAATCAGTATTTGTTAACCCTCATGGATCCCACTACCAGGTACCCTGAAGCATTCCCTCTTAAGAACATCACATCAAAGACCATTGTAAAACATCTAATACATTTTTCACCTCGGTAGGAATTCCAAAACAAATTCAGTCTGACAAGGGTAGCAATTTCACTAGCCATTTTTTCCAACAGATAGTGAATGAGCTAAACATCGACCATGTTACCTCCTCGGCTTACCACCCCAATCCCAAGGCTGTCTGGAGCGGTTTCACCAAACATTAAAATCCATGATGAAGAAGTATTGCTTGGAGCATCAAGGAGACTGGGATGAAAGTATTTCTTTCCTTCTCTTCGCTTTAAGAGAATCTCCTCAAGATTCTTTAGGTTACTCCCTTTGAATTACTCTATGGTAGACAGATCAGGGGGCCTCTCAAAATATTAAAGGATCAATGGTTTACTCAAAATACTCCTTCAAGCCCCAGTGTGTCTGACTACATCAGTAACCTTAAGAATAAAATCAGTGAAGTCAGATCTTTTGCTAAATCAAACTTCCTCAAATCTCAAACTAAAATGCAACAAAATTCTCTTCCCAAATCTGTCATGAGAAGTTTCAAACCAGGAGACAAGGTTTTACTTTTTCTCCCCACTCCAGGCAATGCTCTTCACAGTAAGTTCATGGGACCTTATGTTGTGGCTCAAAAACTAAGTCCATTAAATTATGTGGTCCACACTCCTGACCGTCGTAAGGATTCCCAACTAGTTCATATTAATCTAATGAAACCTTACCACTCCAGAGAACCAGAGGACGACTTGTCTCGCACTGTACCTGTATGTCTGGTAGGAAGGAGTCTGGTCCTGTGCCCCCGAGGAAGAGTCCGACATCGAATTCCTCTTCTCGTCACCTAAAGGACGCCCTCAAACAGCCAAATCATGTCCAACCTTGATGAGGTGTTTCTTTCCTTAACACCTTCACAACAGTCTGATCTTAAAAAGTTATTGCTAGACTTTTCTGAAATCACAGGTGACCTTCCAGGACTTTGTAATACTATCCAACATGACATAACATTAATATCTAATGACATCAAGCCTATAAGACAACCAGCCTATCGCATTTCACCCATTAAAAGAGACTTGATGAAAAAAGAGGTAGACTATCTGCTCTGTCATCACCTTGCAGAACCTAGTATATCCCCTGGGCTTCTCCCTGCCTGTTAACATCTAAGCCAGATGGTAGTAGTCGATTTTGCACCGACTACAGGAAATTAAATAAAGTGACGGTGCCAGACTCCTACCCATTGCCCTTGATAGAGGACCTTATAGATAGTATAGGAGTAGCCAAATTTGTAACCACTATAGACTTACTTAAAGGTTACTACCAGATTCCCTCTCGGACGAGGCCCAAATAATATCCGCCTTCATCACCCCCTATACCAATACACAGTGATGCCCTTTGGCTTGTCTAATGCTCCCGCCACCTTCCAGAGGGCTATAAATTACATCACCCAGGACTTGGAGGGAACATCTGCATATCTGGACGACCTGGTGGTGACTTCGGACGACTGGGTGACACATCTGACCCGTCTTCGGAGGCTGATGGGTCGGTTGCAGGAAGCCGGGCTTACAATCAACCTGGCCAAGTCCACCTTCGGGAAGTCTACGGTGGTCTACCTGGGACATGTGGTGGGGAACGGCAAGGTTCGCCCCAAGAGAGCCAACGTGGAGGCCATCCTTGGCTTCCCTGTCCCTACCACCAGGAAAGCTCTCATGAGGTTCTTGGGATGGCTGGTTTCTACAGAAGATTCTGTAGGAACTTCTCCACCCTGGCCGCCCCCCTGACGGACCTTATCAGCACTTCCGTCCCCTTCCACTGGACCCCGACCTGTGACCAAGCCTTCCAACACCTCAAGGCGTTCTCCTCGGAACCAGTGGTCTGGACGCCAGATCACTCCCGCCCCTTCCATCTACAAGTGGACGCGAGTGGAGTTGGAGTGGGTGCTGTCCTACTACAAACGGACCCCACAAGCGGCATCCTCCATCCCATCGCCTATCACTCCGCCAAGCTGAAGAAACATCAACTCAACTACTCCACCATCGAGAAGGAGGCTCTGGCACTCGTCCTGGCGCTCCAACGTTTTGAGTGCTACCTTCATCCTGGTCCTCAAACTACGAAGGTCTTCACCGATCACAATCCTCTGGCCTTCCTTCACGCCATGAAGAACCGAAACCAACGCATTCTTAGGTGGGCCTTGTTAACTCAACCCTTCAACTTGGAAGTCCACCATATCAAGGGGGTGGACAACATCATCGCCGACGCCTTATCAAGATCTCCCGTCTCACCTCCTTCATGAGCCCATTACGGAGGTCTTAGGGGGGAGGAAATGTTAAGGCCCGCCCGTAACATACTCCACTACCATCACCTCCTCCGCTTGTTACCTCGTTCGCCACCTCTCCACCTCCCCTTCCACGTCACCGTCTCATGAACCTTCCACGCCACCGTCTCATGAACCCTCCACGTCACCGTCTCATGAAGCCCCGCTACTGTCCCGAAGTTGGATTCACGCGGCCCCATTCGACTCCAGCGGAAGTGTTAAAGCAAGCTCACTGATTTCTGGAAGTCAGTCGAGGTCCAGGCCTCAACCAGTGAACACAACGCCTCTTGGACTACCGTGGGATCCACCTTCACCCAGCACTTCACCACTGCGACACCGCATAAGTATCACTTCCCCTCGTCCCGTGTTTTTCCACATTGCCTCCATATAGGATTAATATTATTGTTAGGTATTAAGTTGGGTTCTTTATTGTTGTATTTATTCATGTTTCATGTTATATGTATATGTGTATGTCAGTTTCATATGTTTCATGTTATATCTATGTATATGTCAGTTTCATTACTGGGTTTTTAAATAGCTTTTTAAGTGCCCCCTATGCATTTCCTCATCAGTTGAACCTGCAGTGTTTTTTTTTTTATTGTTATTGTTCACCGGCTCCCAGATGCCAATCTTACCCGTTTAGCCGGTGAACGTAATATATATATATATATATATATATATATATATATATATATATATATATATATATATATATATATATATATAATTTTTTTTTCTCTTCCAGGTAAGTTGGATTATCAGTGGAACAAATACTCTCAATGTTAGAGGAAGATCCACCCATTAGATCGACTAACATCGTCCTTCTCCCTCCTAATGAAAACAACACTGTCAGTGACGAAGGAAAGTGGACCAAAAGTTCCAAATCATGTGGGGAGACGGCTGATGAACCAGCAGGCGGAGCTGGAAAACCATCACACCTACAACTCTGACGACGAAATAGACGCCTGGACAGAGGAAAAGGATCAAATGGGAACAATGAAGGTGGCACAGGATGAAGCCGTTCTCGATAACATGATGGTGGTTCCTGGAACATCGTCATCAAACTCCGTACACCAGACCCCAAGGCGAGGGGTTGTGGATTTACCCATTTCTTTGGAAGGTGTCATGCTACGCCATCACAACCCGCAATCGGAAGTGGTACTGAGCGCTGCACAATTGGTTTCTGAACGTCTCTTTTGTTCAGGCCTGGCGTCTGTATCGTAAGGTGGGAATGGTGATGGGCATCAAGGACAATGAAAAGATGCCTCTCTTGAGCTTCATTCGATCGTGTGTGGAAATGACAATAATGCTCCATGGTGCGAGCAACACCAGTTGTATCCACACACTCACAGCCCTCTCCCCCAGTACTCTGGCGGACGTCAGGAGGGACAGTGGGAACCACATTGTGATCAAGACTCCTGAAAAGAAAAACGTCTGCAAGCACTGCAAAAGCAGGACCCTCTACAGGTGTCGCAGATGCAATGTGGGACTGCATCCAGACTGCTTTGAGGCCTATCATCAGTGATAACAAGTCTAGTTGTAACTTTTTTTATTTGTCAATAAAGGACATGACTTTTTCAGGTGCATTGCAATGCTAGTATTTTTCTTACATGCTTCCATGCAATTTTGTTAGATTTCAATCTAAGCTGAAGAAATATTACGGTAATAAATAAAGGAAAAAAGTTAAAAAAAAATGTTGATATTGTTATTTCCCTACGTTGGATTACTGAGGTTCACTATATTTCATTACATATAAAAATTTCTAGCATTTCCTTTTAGGTTTTATACAAAGATTCATTTCACAGGCTTATTCAGGGACAGTGCCCATACGTACTTTAATTTAAAGGACGTGCTTGTTTCGGCCAATTCCGAATGGGCTTTTCACAAATTTCTTTTTTTATTTGCATTCCTAATCCCATAGACATCATTTGTACAAAATTTCAACCACAAATTCAAACGGGATCTATGGCCGGGCACTAATGGGTTAAGTAAAGACAAAGAATTTGTTTGCTTACTGCCTCAAGGTGCAAAGACGGGCACCGTAAAACCTACCATAGATCAAGATGCTGCTCTATGATGTGCAGAATTTTCACTAAAGGACCGCCGAACTTGTAGTTTCCAGGTGTTCCTGTGACGTCCAGGGCATAGATGAACTGGAAAAAAAAACAAAGATTATCGATAGGCGTGTGTGAGAGATCAAAGTAGTGAATCAGAAAAACGTTCCTTAGAATAGCAAATGAAAAGTTTGCGACAGAGGGAAAATTGAGCAACTACAATCTTCAGTTTATAAAATATGTTCTTGATTCTTGATTATTTGCAATCATTAGTGATAAGTTTTAAAGTACCTGTAGTAAGTATTTTTTTTTTCTTTTTTTAAATGCACAGTAATAATCGGCAAGAAAGAGACAAAGTGTTAATATGTAAAGTGGCCTTACGTAAGGATGTATACTGTCAACCTCGTACTGGAAATAACAGTAATACGGATCCTCAGCCACCCAGTATGTGCAAATCTCTCTAATGGTAGAATAAACCCTTTTGCATATGCTCATGATGGTGTGGTGATCGAGAGAATTGAGGAAATAGAAAAGATGTTCACAGCTCTCAAAAGAACATCGGAACAAGTAGGACTAAGATGCATTGAGGAGGGTAAAAAAATGATGAAGCTCAGCAAAAATTGGTAGTTACGTACTAGGAGAATAGCGAGTTTGATTATGTATTGTATAGAATGTGGATAAATTCAAGTACCTGGGAACTGTTGCTAGTGAAAAAAATAATTTACCGTTGAAAGTAAACGAACGCATTGCTGCAGGAAACAGATGTTACCATGCCATATTATCAGTAATGAGGAGCAGGAATAAAAGTAGAGCCATAATAAGAATATATAATAAAAAGATAAAACAGATTGTTCTATGTAGGTATGAAGTCTGGACATGGATGTGAGATCTGAAGAAAAAGAATAAAGGTCATTGGAAATAACATTTTGAGAAGAATCATCGGTGGAGTGTGGGACGGAGATGAAAAGAATTGAAGACGAAAACACAACTGGGATATTAGAGATAAAGCAGGTAAACCATACATCGAGAATGAAGTGCATGGGTGAAGAGCATGATGGACTGGCCGCTGCACTTGATTGGATATACCCAAGAAAAGTGACGGAGGATGTACCACTCGGGAGATCCAGGTAGATAGAGCTAAAAGAAATAGATTAAGAGAGGACGTAGAACAGATACTTAATACCATGAAAGAATTGGAAAGTATTGGCATAGGACAGTGTATCATCATGTTTTATTTATTTTTCTTTTATGTAAGAGGGAAAATTGACAAAGGCAAAAAAAAAAAATAATAATAATTAGAAAAAAAAGAAACCCACTGGAATTGTAGTCTCCCAAAAAGATCGAAAGAATCAGTCAAAAGCTTGGTACAAATATCTTAACACCTCTCTCTTAAAAAGAAATCAAGTCGTAGGAAGATGGAAATACAGAAGCAGGCAGGGAGTTCCAGAGTTTACCAGTGAAAGGTAAGAATGATTGAGAATACTGGTTAACTCTTGCATTAGAGGGTTGGACAGAATAGGGATGAGAGGAAGAAGAGAGCATTATGCAGCGGGGCCGCAGGAGGGGAGGCATGCAGTAGAACAATTAGCATGAAAATAGCGATAAAAAAAAAAAAAAACGAGACGCAACATTTCGACGGTGAGAAAAAGGATGAAGACAGTCAGTCAGAGGAGGGGAGTTGTCTGGAAGGTTAGGTCGAATTGATAGATGGAGGAATTAAGTTTTCGAGGCATTAAAAACTACTAAGTCTTCTCTGCCCCAATCAGAAAATTTGAGAGACCAAAAGTCAGGTGTTCTGTGGCGTTCCTGCGTGGTCTGTTGACTTTCTGAAGTGTTGGACGTTTCTGAAAAGACGTGGAAAGATGTAGGATGGCATCATCAGCGTAGGAGTGAATAGGGCAAGAAATTTGGTAAAGAAGGTGATTAATGGATAATAGAGAGTGGGTGATAGGACAGAACCCTGAGGAACACCACTGTCATTAGATTTAGGAGAACATTGGCCGTCTACCTAACCTAACCTTACCTTGCCTCTATATCATGAAGGAGAGAGAGAGAGAGAGAGAGAGAGAGAGAGAGAGAGAGAGAGAGAGAGAGAGAGAGAGAGAGAGAGAGAGAGAGAGAGAGAGAGAGAGAGAGAGAGAGAGAGAGAGAGAGAGAGAGAGAGAGAGAGAACTTCTGGTTTGATTTTGCGTTGTACTTAGAGGCAGTCAGTCCCCCAAGAGAAACACAGCTATGTCCCTATTAATACAGGCTGTCGATGTGGTGATAATGTTAGTGTTTTATTTTGCTCCATTAGTCTTGTTTCGTAAGTCAATTACATGGGTTGATACGTATTTATTTAAATGTAGGTAGGGTACTATGTAAAACCAAAATATACTGACTCATAAGGTGAGACTGATAATCCCTACAATGCTGTACTTAAAAAAAAAAAGTAACTTCTTTATATAGCGAAGAACTGTTACTCTGTTTTCTTTGAAGTAATGAGTGATATATGACAGTGTCGTAGGAATTATCGGCTTCATCTTATGGATCAGTACATTTTGGTTTTGCTATAGTTATATGTTGGAATGTATTTCTTTGAAAGTGCTGATAGGAGATATATAGAGTATGCACAAATAAACGTGGGCTGAGCATCAGTGGCTCCGCGGGGCTCATTTGTACCTAATGCATTATTTCTACCCGCTACAGTGGATGTGAAATATCCCTAATGCGCATGCGCAGAAGAGAAACTGCCTGCCAGACGTTTGACTCATTCAGAACGACCCGCAGCCATGATCAGTGCTCAGTTGTCCTCCTGATTTCAAGAAGAAATGTAATGCTCTTTTGAGCTCGTTTTCCAAACCAAATATTCAGATTGCGGTTCATCTTTTCCTAAGGGAGAGAGAGAGAGAGAGAGAGAGAGAGAGAGAGAGAGAGAGAGAGAGAGAGAGAGAGAGAGAGAGAGAGAGAGAGAGAGAGAGAGAGAGAGAGACTGAGTGTCAGGAAGGACAGTTCTACGCAAGGAGGAGGAGTTTCATTATGTCATAAGGTCTTCGTTAACGCTGTAGTACTGGACACACCCATCACCTTGGAACTTGAAGCAACTATGCTCAACTAGTCGGTAAATGTGGCTGAGGTACTCTACTCGTGGACTGTTATTAGTCCCCTCCCACGGGACAGGCCTGGTGGAATACATTGCCACTAACCTCTACAGCCTCCTGGCAGCTCACCGATATGATAACATCATCATTCGGTGACTTAAACCCACGAGAGTTAAAGCGGTCCTTTGACTCCCTAGTGGCCGTGTACAACATCCACAACCACATCACCTCCCCCACGCATTGGTCGTACTCCATCCTCGATCCCACGATGATGAAATTGTCTCCCCTATGAAGCCCTGTGGGTAGCTCAAACCACAAGGCCATCCTTACGAGGGGCCTAGGACGAGAGCTCCACACGCATCCTGTGGCAGTAGGAAGACGCAACTGGGAGCAGCTGTGGCGTTGACTCAATCGATCATGTCCACTAATGGATGGATGCCTAACAGCACTTTCAGTACTCTTCAAGTTATCTTCAAGTTACCTACAGGACAAAGAAATACGCTGGGGGGCTCGTCGTTTCGCTTACCCTATGACGCCACTCTAGGCGGTCACGTCTCGAGAGTCTCCATTGAGGTTTCCTTCCCATGCTAAGAAACTCCCAGCAAGAGGCATTGACTTGCGGCAGCCATGAGTTCTCTGGACGTCCCCTTGGCCTCCTCCATGCTGGGTTATCCATTTCGCAGAACAAAGAAATACACCTGGGAGCGTGTTGTGTCACTTACCCTATGGCGCCACTTTTGGCGGTCACGCCTCGCGAGTTTCCATGCAGGTTTCCTTCCCATGCCAAGAAACTCCCAGCAAGAGGCATCGACTTGCCGAAGCCATGAGTTCTCTGGACGTCCCCTTGGCCTCCTCCATACAGGGTTATCCCTTTCGGAGACAATCTGTAATACGGGATCGGCTTCCGGGTAGCGTGCCACATGCCCATACAAAGTTGGTGTTGATAGACTATGCTGGTAATTGGCCTGGAATCAGTTTCATGGAGCAATCACTGATTTGACCCAAAGTCATACCAGCGGTACCTCACGATCCTGCTAAGGCATTTAGTACTAAAGACATCGATTCGCCTCTTCAGATCGGTGTTCAGCGTCTATGTCTCACAACCAAAGAGTAAGACAGGGATCACCAGCGACTTGAAGATCCGAATCTTTGTCCGTCTGCACAGTTACCAACAAGGCCAAATACTCGTTCTGAGCGAGTTCATAACGCCGTGGGCTAAGCAAATCCGTCGTACAACTTCCTGGCTTGACCCACCGTCGTTATGCACTACACTATCAAAGTATGTGAAGTTTTCTGAGATCTCAATGTCCTCACCACACGCATGGACGGACTGTACTGTTTCATCCAGTATGCCTCCAAACACCTAAACCTTGGTCTTGAGCCAGGAAACCGGGAGTTCCAAGGGCTTTGTCTCCTCGTGCAGTGCCTCTAAAGCTATTACCAGAACCTCAAGAGACTCAAGAGACCAAAGATTACTACTGCACCATCAGCAAAAACAAGATCTGTCATCTCAGTATTGCCGATGGATGACAATGACTTTGGTCTACAACTCTGCCTAATACCAAGTCCATGCCAGTGTTGAAAAATAATGGAACAGGCACGCATATCTGCCTCAATCCCGTCTTCACAGGAAAGAAGCTGGACACACCGCTCCACACTTCACAAAACTCACAGTCCCGGATTAGAGGTCAGTTAATAGACCAGTAAGCCTTGCAGGAATCCTACAGAGATGCAGAAGATTCTAGCTTGTCTCTCGATGCACTGAATCAAACGCCTTCCTGAAATCGACACAAGCTGTAAGCATCCCTTCTTGAAACTGACGTCGGCGCTCTACCAGTACGTGAAGCGCTACGATCAGTTGTTGACTTATCGGGCGTTAACCCAGACTTCTTAGGTCTCTGGTGTTTCAGCAGGTGACTGCAGATACACGTCAACAGCAAATGGGCAAGCACCTTGCCTGGTACGCTGAGCAGTGTTATACCACAGTAGCTATTGCAGTCCTGATGGTCCCCTTTTCCCCTTCCAGATAGGGATGACCAACCCCTTTTTCCAGTCAGGTGGAATGGTACCTGAATACAATATAGCAGTCAAGACAGCATGCAACTCACGGGTCATGGGCTCAGTCCACCTTTGAACAGCTACGCACTGATATTGCAGATGTCAGCTGCCTTTACACCCCTCAACTTTGCCACAGCCTCTTTCACACCATCAATGGAGGGTGCAATTTCGTCAATGAGTGGACCAGCATCCAGCATCTGTAAGTCTGCAGTTTGGAGCTGTCCGCTTGGAGGATCCACCGTGAACAGCTGCTGAAAGTACTCAGCCCAATGAGCCATTTGCCCATTTGCGTCCGATACGAGGCGATCATCAGCTGTTCAGATAGCACTCGCCTGAGATGTAGACTTAGACCTGGGTTTATTCAGGGCTCGATAGACAGGTCAGAGGTCATTAGCATTTAAATGACACTCTACATCTTCAGAATAACCCATGATATACCTCTCCTTCTCTTTCCTCAGGAGAGCTCTAGTTCTACGTGACAGAGCGCTGTACTGTCATCGCGCTGACTGGCGATGACAAATTGCTGCAAAAAAAGGGACATGCATCAGCAGACGGAACAGCTAACTGAGGTACTGCTGGATGCAGAGGTGCGGTGGGTGCCCCGCAAGCAGCACGGTGCCGCGCTGCTTTCGACAAGTACCGCCTGTAGCGCATTTACAGGCGGAACCCAATGCAGTGAATTAAAGTTCGCCAGAAAGATGCAGCGGCCCATATGGAGGCTATCCAAGCATGGACCAGGGAGCAGTGGGTGGAAAATAAAAAAAAGAAAACTGATTGATGGACACATGTGCTCCAAACAATAGTGCGACCTTTTGAAGGACACACAAAGTGCACACCCCATCTCCACCATCCCCCTCTCCTTGAAGAATCCTTATAAATAATAAGGATAAAGTTGACTTGCTGGCTCAACACTTCGCCCGCAAGATGACCTTTGTCCCACATACCACTAAGCTTCCCTCCTCCATCCCTGTGGTTGCAGGGACCATGCTGACTGCAATCATCATAAATGAGGGTGAGGTACGAGCTGCCCTCTCTGCCCTCGAGGAGAACAAGGGTGTGGGCCATGACGTAGTAAGTCCCGGCTCACGCAGCAGGTGTTCTGACGTGCTGGCAAGCCCCCCTCTAGATTATTTAAGGCCATCTTGCAGCAAGAAAGGTGACGGAAAATCTGGAGACCAGCATGTGGTGCCAGCACACAAAAATGGCAACAAATCAGAGATAGCAAACTACCAACCAATATCTCTAAGTGGCAGGTCATCTTCGCCCCACAAAAAACAGTTGCTCGTCGTGTCCAGGTCGGCGCATGATATCTGCCGCACCTTCAATGGGGCACAAGTGACGCCTCAACCGGAGCTGCAGATCCTGGAAGTCACCATTGACAGCAAGCTGACTTACCAGGCACACATCAGGCAACTTGCCAGAACAGTAGCAGGGAGGCTGGCTTGTCTCCGGAGGATGGCCGGCCTCCTGGACAGCAGGGGAAGGCGGCTGCTGTACGAAGCTGAGATTCGCTCCTCTCTTGAGTACTCTTACCTTGCCTGGGACGGAACGGCGCCCCCCACCTCCCAGTCCTGGACAAGATTCACCGGAGGGCGGAGAGGTTGATAGAGGACGGTCTTCTTGAGCAGCAGGCCGCTCCTCTCCACAGCCTACACAGTCTGCAGCACTGCAGGGATGTGGTGGGCCTTGCCATCCTCTTCAAGGTGCAGGAGTAACGCATACCCAATCTGCAGAAACTCCATTTGTCACCACGCCACGCTGAGGTACTCTCCAGAACCGTCTCCATGGCGCCAACATCTTCATTATTTGCGAGGTCAGCAACAGATGAAACCAGTAGGGGTTTAAGTTGACTCGTCACTTTGGCGGCTCCCCTGCTAACAGCCGCTATACCGGTTTGCGTGGTTGCCTCTCTGGAACAGAAGTTCCCGACTCCTCGGATGTTCCCGATAACGAAGTCTCCTACCAAGTCCTTCATAACCGCAGCAGCAACTCGCCCAGAGTAGAATGGACTACCACTTCAACTATAGGTAGTGGGTACCTCATTGATCCCATTTATCATTACTACTTTTACTGTGCCACCCGTGTAGCAGTCTGAGGCTACTAATTCCTCCCGAACCCAGTGGAACCGTTATCCCTCATCACTTTAGCTGAGATTCCATTCACTCTCAGCCCTGACTCCTCCACTGTGACACTCCATCCGCCATCAAAGACAATTCAAGCAAAAGTACGTGTACTGGTGGAACAAATTTCTGGTCTCTGACGAGTGCCCGGACGAACTTCGTGTCGTAGTATGCAGAAATTGTAGGCCAGAAATTCAATATGTTAGTAAACGAGTGGCTTAGTGCATGGTAGTGACACGGGTGTTTACAGTAGACGTTCGACCTGATAAGCGAATAATTTAAGTGATAATATAAAAAATATTGTGACAGGTGGTACGTTTTAAGGGCAATTATCACTAAGAATATCATCAATCAGACAGCTGGGAGGGTTTTCAGATAGGAGCAGAGCTGGGCACTTCCGTACCAAGATCCGCACCTGAGGAAAAAAAAATCCAAAACTGCGGAAGTTACACGTGCGGAAAGGCGAAATTTTTTAGTCCTTACTTTCGCACATGAGATTTTCAAGGATAAAAATAAATAAATAAATAAAGACGACAATCAGTCCGCACTCCGTAGCATTACTTTCGGCCGTCTTTGGTGGTCAGTGCGACCAGTCATATGTATATATATATATATATATATATATATATATATATATATATATATATATATATATATATATATATATATATATATATATATATATATATATATATATATATATATATATATATATATATATATATATATATATATATATATATATATATATATATATATTGTCAAGCGCGTTTTAATAGTTTGGGTACGGTACCGGAGGTGCGGAGATGCGGAAGCAAACTGAAGGAAAACATTTTAGACGCGGAAGTACAGGTACGGACTATCTGCGTCTCGTGGTTAGGATGAGCGGTACCTAGCTATCCGATATCCAGTAATACGCACATCTCTGGATAGGAGATATCCAAAATACCTCCTTATTGCCTGGTACAGTGGTTCCGTTTGCTTCCGACCACACCCACGTTCTCTCTCGTCTTTGTCCTTCTCTTTGACTACCCACATTGTCTTGCCTTGCATCTTAACGGCAATATATTCATCAAGTGACATTGGAGTTTGTTTTACTCCTCCAACCCCGGATGTACACAGCACCCTATTACATACTGGCGGCAGCGGACTTGCCTATGCCTCACCTTGACTTCTTCTAGCCTCCTGGTACCTAAGTGCCTTGAAAGTTGTCTAAGCTGCTCCTGGTCAAGCCACGTGGCACCACATACTGACACCTGCTACCCGATGGCCTCTGTTGACCGCCTTATAGTTTTAGCTTTGTGGTACGTTGCTCCCTGTAACTTGCGTGGCTTTATGTATGCCACTACCCTGCAACCGACGCCACGTGCTACCTGCTGCCTGCTTGCTTCATGCTCTTACCAGCTACTGCTGCTTGCAAGGCGCAGCTTTTATAATATGTGGTTGCTAATGATTTGTTTCTGTTTCAGCACCATCGTCGAGTACTAAGGAATTCGTGTTGCTCCCATGTCGTCTTCGCTACTTTTGCCCGCCTGCTAGCCCGCCACCTCCCGTCTTGGCTCATCACTAAAGTATTCTGCTCCAGACGACTGTCCTGGGGATCCTGTTTCTTATGGAGGATGTCGTCACAGTTCTATATCAAAGGTTACGTGACTTTAGAAAGCTATACATCTTTCTTTTCTATCTTTTTTTTCTATATTTTCTTTCTGTTCTATAAGCCATTGTTATCCCGTGGTTCAGTACTGGTTCAGAAACGTCGTTTTGTTTTTTCCGCCTTATGTAATTGGCTCTTGCATGTGTGTATGACTCCCATTGGTTCCCTCCTGGCGCACTGCTATCTCATGAGCTCTTAATGATAATAATAATGGCAAATGATAAAATTAATAATAAAAATAATACTAATAATGATAATAATAATCATAATAATAATAATAATGATAATAATAATAATAATAATAATAATAATAATGAAAATAATAATAATAATGATGATAACTATAATAATAATGGTAATAATAATAAAAAGGATAACATTGATGAAACTCGAGGATGAAACAGTGGACACCTGCTGAAACGATGATTGACTCCCAGCGAAGTCTAATAACACTACTTCTGTTCTGGGCCAATTCTGGTCTGTCCAGTCCCGGTCTCGATCAGTTCACGGGGTTCTGTGGACTTACCATCAATTGAAGCTAGTTGTGAACTCACTAAACATCTCCATTTGTGTCTCACATCTCAAGGGGCATTCACAGCCTGCCCTATAAAGACAAGTCTCCTACACACAAATCTACAAGCTCTTACTGCACAGACACATCCTTCGCTTAAAATTGGAAAAGAAATGACGACTCCAAATCCAGCGTCATAGTCCTCTTCCGGAGAGGGGAACATAAATGGCTCCAGGTCGGACTGCTCTCTCGGTATCGACCATGAATATGTTGACATCCCTCCTCATGGACTTTTGCAACATTCGCAGTCTTGGATATAATTGTCAATCTGCAGAACAATACTACATCTCTTCCTTCTCCTTAGCCTTGTTTTATTTTCCTCACTGAAACACGTGTCTGAGGCAACTAAGAGTACTTACTTTTCTGTTCCTTATTACTTCCTCTAACGTCATTTTCGTTACAAAACAAGATGTTCAATTATGTGTGCAGCGACTTGACTTGCTCTCGTGCTCATGCTTTTGAATCTTCTGGGTCTTCCACCATCTGGTTTACACTTAAAAGCCAATCTCAAACTAAATTTATTTGTACCGTCCCTTATTCCTCTTACTATAAGAAATTCTTTGACTATTTAACGTCCAAGGTGGAGCTCATTCTGTCTCTTTATCCCGTTTGAAGAAATCTCCATTCTTAGATATCTTGATGTTCACAACCAGCTTTGGCTTTCTTCTCTCACATCCTGGTGAATTGGCCTTCAACTTTGCTATCCTCCACGGCGTAGAAGAACTGGTGCAACACCTTACTCGTATTCCTGACTGAGATACGCCAAACAATTCTTATATCAAATTCTTCTGCATATGTTGTCACCCTATATTCTCCGTTGGGCTCCTCCAATCACAGTTTCAAATTTGTATCTTGACTTATTTCTTCATTCCACTTCTCAGGATCCCTCAAATCGGAGGTGCCTCTAGCGTTTCGCATCTGCCAACTGAAAAGACATGTGGAGGCACTATACTGATTTTCCATGGAATGATGGAATTGATGTGTCTCTATGTGCTGAGTGCATAACAGAGGTGATAGTGTCTAGTATGATGGCCTATATTCTTCTTTTTTTTTGTGATTTAAACCTTCCAAACCTTGTTGTAGCACAGCATGTTATCACATTATACATAATAAAGAGGTTGCCCGCAAAAGGTGCTTGAGGCTACCATCACTTGAATCTCATGCGTTTTAAATTTGTGACTAGAATATTGCCAAGTCTCCTCTTCAACTTGCCGAAGACCCAATCTTTAACAGATTTTTTTTTTTTTTCGAAATGCAACTCCTCTCGACACTTATGGTATTAGGCCAAAACATCTCTATTATCTTTACGTCTTCATCTTTCTCTCCTTTATTTACTCCTAATGACACCACTGCCATCACATACTTTTCTAAAGCTGAACTGTTCTCTCAAACCTTTGCTAATTTAAAAATTCTACCATGGATAATCCTGGACTTGTCCTTGTCCCTCACTCTTCTCCTCCCTCCGAATATTTCACGCCTTCAATTAAAATTATTCCTAATTATGTTTTTTCATGCCCTACCTGGTCTAAACCCTCCAAAAGTTTATAGTATTGATGAGGTTCATTTTGTTCTCAAAAACTGTGCTTTCGTGCTTGCAACTTGCCTGGCCAAACTCTTCCTACTCTTTTTATCGGCTTCTATCTTTTCTTCTTTGCCTACTTTTAGCCTGTTCCTAAAATGGGTGATTATTCTAATACCTGCCTATATCTTTAACCTTATACTTGTCTAACGTCTTTGAATGTATCATTAAAAGGAAGATTCTTAAACATGTCAATTCATAATATTCAATCTGATCGCTAATATGGCTTCCCTCTAGGCTGCTCTAGTGGTGATCTTCTGGTCTTTCTTATTGAGTCTTGGTTATCATCTTTTACATATTTTTGTGAAACATTTTTTGTTGCCTTAACATATCAAAAATCTTTAATCTCAAAACTACTTTCATAGTGTTTTTATCCTTCTCTCTACAACGTTATCTCAAATTTCCTCATTGACAGTTAGTTTTATTGTTGGTGTAGTAGACGGCCACAGTTGTTTTCCTAAACCTTTTAATATTGTTTTTCCTCTGTGTTCTGTCCTGTCACACACTCTCATTATTTATCATTGATTTTCTAATCACCAATCTTCTTACTTAACCATTCCTACGCTAATAATACCACCCTACACTTTTCCACGTCTTTTCAGAAACGACCAACCTATCAGGAAGTTAACAGTTCTCACAAGGACGCCTGACTTATAATCTTTCTAAGATTTCTTACTGGGACAGGGAAAACTTAGCAGTGTCCAATGCATTAAAAACTCAATTCTTCCATCTGTTAATTCGACGCAACTTTCCAGAAAACAATTACCTCTTCTTTCATGACACTCAACTGTCCCCCATTTTTAATACAAAATATCCTCAGTCTGTCTTTTACGTCTAATCTAAACTGGAAACTTCTTACCTCATGTCTTACTAGAACAGCTTCTAAGAAGTTAGGCGTTCTGAGACATTTCCACTAGTATTTATCATTCCCCACTCCCAACCACTAACTCTGTATTAGGGCCTTTCCCCCCCTTGTATACATGAATAGTGGGGTTCCGTTCACACCATTTTATTAAATTGGGTGAAATCAAATGCATTTCGTGTTATCAGCTTCCTTCATCTGACTTAATATCTTCAACCACTTCTCATCGCCGGATTATTGTCTCTCTTATTATCATCTACCACTACTTTCATACTGACTGCTCTTCTGATCTTACTAACTGCGCGCCCTCTCCCTCCTTCTGCGGTCTTGCTGCAGAAGGCTTTCTTTTCGTTTCACCCCTACTCTTTCAAACTCGCTTATCCAAGAGTTAACTAGTACTTTCAGTCATTGATATATTTTTTTCTCTGCATTTACAGCTACATATGCCTTGACCTCAGAAAGAGATAAACATCTTGAAACTTCCCTCTTAATTAAATGAGGTCAAGGCATAGGTAGCTGGAAATACAGAGAATTTTTTTTTTTAATGGAATAGGGGAAGCTGGCCAAGGGCAACAAAAAGATATAAATAAAAAAGGCCCTCTTGATTGCCACTTTTCTAAAATATTCTTAAAGATTATAAAAAATCTGGGACAAAAGTCTTGAAACATCCTTCGTAAAAGTCCCAGAGTTCCAGAGTTTACCAAAGAAACGTTAACTCTTGCATTAGAGTGGGAGAATAGGGACGAGAGGAAGAAGAAAGCCAGTCTCTTGCAACGGGACTGACAACTGTTTTTTTTTTCATTTTTATATTGCTCTTGATCAGTTACCCACTCTTACATAAAAAGAAAAAAACTATCACTACTGTTCCAATTATTACTACTACTACTACAACAACTACTACTGCTACTACTAATAATGCTACTACTACTACTACTGCTACTACTTCTACTTACTGCTACTGCTACTGCTACTACTACTACTACTACTACTACTACTACTACTACTACTACTACTACTACTACTACTACTACTACTACTACTACCACCACTAACAACAACAACAACAACAACAGCAACAACAGCAATAATTAACTACTACTACTATTACTACTACTAATACTACTGCTACTACTACTACTACTACTACTACTACTACTACTAATAATAATAATAATAATAATAATAATAGTAGTGTCAATAATAATAATGATAATAATAATAATAATAAATTATTATTACTGTTATTGTTATCATTATTATTATTATTATTATTATTATTATTATTATTATTATTATCTTTATTATTATTATTATTGTTATTATTATCATTATTATTATTATTATTATTTTTATTATTATTATTATTGTTATTATTATTATCATTATTATTGTTGTTATTATTATTATCATTATTCTTACAAGTATTATTGTTGTTATCATTATTCTTATCAGTATTATTGTTATTATCATTATTATAAGAAGAACAATATAATTGGTGTACATTTGGCAGGGCACAACAGTTGAATTAGGTCAAATGGGCTCAACCAACGATTTTTTTTTCTCGCATATTCACATACCGAAAACATCTAAGAAACAAAGTTTGGGAAGAAAATATCTCAAATCGTTTGGCAACACTGTTTAAAGGGACGCGAGGCGATTATCATTAATTTTTAAATCTCAGGTGGACTTTAAATCTTGTGTACAAATAGTTTATAGTCTTTTCTGTCTCGCTTTGGAGTGGTGGAATAAGCCGATATGCTACATATGTGTTGGATTTGAGAAGGTTGACGGACTACAGATGCCTGAGTGTCAAATAAGTGACTCAGTGCCTTGTAGAACGCCATACATAGGGGCTGACTGTCTTAATTTTCACTTGCATGCCACTCGACCTTCTTTTGCTCGTGTTTGTGCCTTTTCTATTGGTGTATATATATATATATATATATATATATATATATATATATATATATATATATATATATATATATATATATATATATATATATATATATATATATATATATATATATATATATATATATATATATATATATATATATATATATATATATATATATATATATATTTTTTTTATTTATTTATTTTTTTTATTCTATCAACGCAGCAAGCATGGGACTTAGTAAGATGGAGAAGATATGGATGAAGAAGCTGACAGAGACAAGAATGAAGAAAAGGAGAGCAAGCGGAGAGGGAGGGAGATAGCGCGAGGCTAGGAGAGGCATCAGCTGATAACTCCACCCCCACACCACCACCACCACCGTGCTCCCTAACACCACCAGCACCACCACCAACCAAACGATCAAGTTTTACATTTGACAATACTCCAGAGATTGAGTCACTAGAAATAAATCAACGAAAATACATGATTGTAGACAAGTGTGTAAATACAGGTGTACCTGCTGACCTTGGGTGTACCTGTGAAGACACCTGTTTGGTGAGCAGTGTCACTGAGCAGGGAGAAGGCGCTCATTGCTGGTAAAACTAATCCCCTCTCTAATGATTTGACACTGTGAAGACACCCCAATAATGAGGTAATTTACCGATAAAAGCGCAAGAAGAAAACGACCAACATCAATCACGGGACATGTATGAGTAATGAATGAATTTCGTTATTGTAACTACATTATATTGATGATTTTTTTTTTTTGCAGAATATATTATTATTAGTAGTACATTTATACATGTGAAAATTAATCGAATCGTGCGATAATTACCATAGATATGTAATACTATTTTATTAATCCCATTTATCTCAGAATGTCATAAAAAGAAAAACTTCATAGAGTAGTAGCTGTACAAAGAAAAACTCGTGGATCTCATTGAAAATCACCTTAATGACACATTTTGGGTGTATCTACATAAATGTGTAGCGATATTTTCAAATATTGAAAAATGATTGACCAGGAGCGTTTTATCGGAAAAAAATAGTGACGTCATAATTTACATGAAATTGCGACAGCGGTTTCTCATGAAGAGTAAACAATTTAGCAAAAACCTTACACATGAATGTTAATTTGTTATTAAACTACTATCATGCAAAATTTGGTACCTCTAGAACAAAAAATACGATTTATGTTATTTTTTTTTTCATAAATCCGTTTGAGGTTATAACATCATAAACTAGCAAGTTCTACAGTTGTCATCAGTAAGTAGATTTTAAACAAGATGAGAAAGTTTGAAGCAAATATATATATATATATATATATATATATATATATATATATATATATATATATATATATATATATATATATATTTTTTTTTTTTTTTTTATTATTTACAGACATTAGCTATATTAGCCTGAAATGTCGTAAGGATATATTGGAGTTGCTGTAATATATATATATATATATATATCATTTACAGATTAGTTTCTTGACAGGCTTTATAGTCTGCAGTTTTATTTGGATATACATTACGTAGATAAAAGTATACTTATAGTGTTATTTGCTACTAAAAGCTCTTTGTATGCGATAATATATTGATATATCACGGAGGTAATCATTATAAATGTTTTATTGTAAATTTTGTTGAGTATGGCTTGTGATATGTGAGGTAAACGTGTCACAATATGATGTAAAGCATATCTTTTTTATATACCTCTGGTAATAACGCTGAACTAGTATTTAGATTCCTCAAAGAAAATTACCTAAATAGGTAAAATCTCTTATTTACTCGCAGTTGCCCGACGCTGACTAAATATTGACTCAGGTCTTATTCACTGAGTTTTCCGATTGTCCTCAGTGCTCTTTATGAATCAAGGAATGGAATCCCTTGTTAAATGTAATGTTGGTGTGCGAGTTACATGTTTCCTTGTATGAAGAAGTAATGGCAATGAATGACCTTGCTGACACTAAATACCATCTGATTCACTGAGCAGTCAATATTTTAGGAAGAAGGGTATTGGGGCATTAAATAATTAAGCATTTTATTTTTATTAGAACGGAAGATTGGCGAAGAGCAACAAAAGAAAAAAAACACACAATCACCAGTCCCCTTAAGAGAAAAACAGTGGCCGTCTACCACAACAGCATTAGAACGGTCGGAGAGGAAACTTGAGATGAAGTTGCAGAGAAGGTTAGAAGCTGTAGGAGGGTAGTTTTGAGATGAAAACTTTATATCAGATTATACATAAAAAATATATATATATATGTCTAACGCAACAGGAAAAGATTCGCCGAAATCTCTAAAAGAGGATGACCAAGACTCAGGAATGCTTGAAGATCACCAGTAGGCCCTGATGGAAGCCATACTGGCGATCAGATAGAAGATTGAAATGTGACATATTTTAGAATCTTCCTATTGAGGATAGATTAATAAAGAAAAAAAAATAGACAAGCAAGAGATTAAAGCAATAGGGCTGTAGTTTGAGGTATTAGTTAATTTCTCACTCTTGCTGTCATCATAAGCCCCCCAGATCTTTTAAACACAACTTATATTCGTGTCATACATATTTGAAAGGTGAACTCCAAAAGTTTTTTTTTTTTTTTAGCTTTCTATCACCGAATCCCATGGCTTTGCAAGCACGACAACATCCCGTTTGTTCTCTCACCACCATAAAATTTTCATCATTTATAGAATGAATAAAAATCCTTTGAGATCCAACTCCCGTCGACATTTCTGGCACCTATAGTAGTTAAAAAAATCCCAATAACAACGGAATTGTCCCTAAGTGTGTTGACATTCCCTCAGTTTCTTAGTTATTATTTTTTTTTTCAAAACACACGGTCTTAGATCTAACTGTCAATCTGGAATACCACTTCTGCTCTACTAAACTTCATTTTTTCCCTCCCTGAAACACAAGTGTCTGAGGCAGCTGACAGTAGCCCATTTTCTGTTCCCCTCTGCTCTATCTATACTCATTTTCGTTGCAAAACAAGATGTTGGTGTCTATATGCGTAACCTAATTGAATTGATATTGTAATAGTAGAAAGCAGAAACATGACACATTTTTTTCCCGACGTTGCTACGAGCCATTTTAGGGTAGATGGACTATACTAGCCTCATTTCTCTCGTACTCTGTTATTTCAGTACCATCATAAAAAAAAAAAAAAAAATGAGAATACAATTAAACAAGAAAAGTCTCGATTTTGCAACATCATTAATAAGCTGAATTCATGTCATAAATCCTTCTCACTGGTTTGGGTGCCTGGACATTCCAGTATAAGCGGGAATGAACAGGCTGACATGCTAGCTCGGTCTGCTGCAGAGCTCGAGGGAGCGTGGAACCTCCGTTGGGATCTGCAGTCATGTTTCTCAGTTGTTAAATCATCAGCAAAACTCCAGTGGCAGAGTCACTGGGAGAACCTCCACCTCCACACCACCAAACCCATCTTGGGCGAGTGGGCCTACTCCAATCGCCCCACAAGGCGGGAGGAGGCAGTGTTGCCACACGGTCAGGTTATAATTATCGTACTGGCTCCTAAAAATTATGGTATTTTCTATAAAATTATCGTACATAATCCTAATTAATATCGTATTGTTTATCGTACTATACCTGTGTGTATGAACATGTGTTGCTAAAAAAAAAAATAGGTGATAATAATAATATTCTCCTGGGGCTTATACTTTTATTTACATGGATTATATTGAAGCATTATCTGAACACTGCCTTCGAAATGTTGGATACAAAATCTAAAAAAAAAAAAAAATGGGTTAAATATATAATTATATAAAAGAAACCACTTGCAAGGTCTTCCTTTAGATACAAGAGGATTTCATATTACGGTAGCAAAATTAGCAACACCCAGAACATAATAATAACACTACAATCCTTATGGATGCAAATCTCTATTGTATTTATTTACAAAGAACTTATATAATTAAATTATTGGTACCACAAACATAAAAAATAAATGTCCTTCCAAAGACAAATACACTGCAATATGACTGCTACTATTAATTTATTCTAAATCATCATCTTCGACATTATGGAAAAGCTGTGCCCGATTACTGATACGGATAAGCATGTCTTTAGTTGGGGAGAATTTTACACATGACCCTCCTGAGCCTTTGATACAGCTTGCTGAAAGAAGTATTCCATTTATTGTACTTATTTTTAGCATATTTATTTGTATGTACCCACTCAATCGTGCGTATTAAGGCAGGGTACGCAGTGGGGAAGGGTGGGTAGAGAGGTCCATAGAGGAGGGACGTCCAGACGTGACAAAGACACGTCCTTATATACCTTTCCCTCCCCTCTCCTCCCTGTCTGACAGATGTAACGGTTACGATTAATACACTGTTGTTTTTCAAATAAGCTGTTAAAATCATATATTTTTTTTCTATCTTTTATTATTTCAGTAGTATGGAAAGAAGCTGTTATTACCCCATTTCTCGTTACATAAAGAACGACATAGAATTATCGTACAAACCGTGCGATAATAGATGGTATTGTACATCGCACAGAGGTCATATTTATCGTACATGTACGATAACTATCGTACGTGTGACAACACTGGGAGGAGGTGGTCTTCGCACGCCTCAAGATGGGCTGCACCATCCCCACCCACATGCTCCCCTACATAGCCAACGCCTTCCCACCACAGTGTTCCACCTGTAATGTCACTCTCTGTCGAGCACATCCTGCTTCACTGTGTGCGTTATCGTGAGGAGAGGCTGCCCTTGGCGGCGTATTGCCGGTGTCACGGCCTCCCGCTAATACAGACTACCCTCCTGGGTGATGAACACCTGGATGTGGTCGATAGACTGAGGCCAATTTAATCAGAGAGTTGTGATTTATGTGTATATATTATGCTATCTATTTTCCACTTTGTAAATATTTGTAATATATATATATATATATATATATATATATATATATATATATATATATATATATATATATATATATATATATATATATATATAAGTATGAAAGTGTATATGATTACAGTTTTGCGTGATCTGATGTGAATGTTTTCCCTTTCATGTATATAAGGAATACGTATTGATACTACGTAGCCATCTTGTGTGCTTGTGATTTATCCTTCCCTCCCCCATGCCCTGAAAAAGGACAATAGTTTTAGATAGGTATAGGATCCTTGTGTGAATGAAGCGTGCATGAGAATGTGTAAGGATATTTAATGTTAACATATTAAAACAAATAAAGAAAAAAACAAAAAAAAAGGTTGAATTAAAATAATTATATAAATAAAAATAAATAAATACATTAAACCAATAAAAAACTGTATATATGTAAAAAAAATAAAATAAAAGGCCTAATTTTAAAGAAATACAAGTTTTAAAAAAATGAAAAATAAATAAATAGCCTAATACCCAAGACTATTCGATTTTAATGTAATCTTACGACGGTGAAAAAAAAAAAAAATGTACGAACAGAAAAAGAAAAAAAAATCTTTGCTATTTTCCTTTTCAATGATTTTGTGTTTGGCTTTCAATAAGTTACTCGCCTCAAAACGCACAGTGGCTCAGGCATGGACGCGGACGCCTCATTACTCAGGTAAAGGAAACACAACACAACATTAGACAACACATGAACACCGTGATTGTGTTTATATTCCCGGGTATGAAAAGGCGCCAACATAAAACTTTGGCGCATACCATAGACTCTACATTCATGGGTCCATGCGCACAACTAGTGGGAGTCTACATACAAAATTTGACGAGAATAGGTAAAAAATAAAGTCAGGACGTATTTTTCTCTCTTTTGAGACTTTGTTCGCGTAATATTTAGGCAGTTCCGCCGACACCCGTCAAATATACGGATGTTGTACTAAACTTTCGCTTACGACACATTATATCTATACAAAACTTAAAAAGCTGGTCCTGTGTGTGTCTTTCGAGCTGCGTGGTGACACTGCACTGGAATGCTTTGTTTTAAAACTGCACTTTTGCGTTTTCCGTTAAACAAAAATTTTAGATATTAGTTCAAGTTTAGTTTGGCCTGGTGACGCTGCACTGGAATATTCTGCCTTACCTGAAACAGCACTGTTACGTTTTATCATAAATTGAAATAAATGAATATATATATTTTTTTTCCCACATAGCCTAATGTTCTTGAGTGCTTAGCCTGGGAGCCAGATTGCGATGATTCTGTTAGTCAAGCATCTGAATCATTTGATTTTTTTTTTTTTTTTGCAAAATCATGCGTTAATTAAAGATGACAGAGCAGAAGTTGAGCAGAAATATCTGGAATTGTATTTGAATAAGTGTGTTTTTATTTACTAATACGAATACACGGTTGTCTTATAAGTAGAATTGTTATCTATAGTGTACTGTATATGTCAGAAAAAAACTAAAATCCCATAAATAGAAAGAAAAACATGATAAATCTGGCAACCGTTTTTGATTGGTGGGCAGCAGGTAACAGCGAACACAGTGAAAATAGATATAAAATGAAATGGGGTGAAGCTTTTAGGAACAAAAACACTAGGAAAGTACCTGACTTGAAGAAAACAAACTTTAAGAGATTACGGAGATATCCATAGCGAGTGGATTGGCAAGGGGAAGGGAGGGAAGGTCAAGTAAGGCAAAGAATGCAGATGACTGAGAGAAGGCAGGGTCAGAAAGATGGAGTGAGGTGTGAAGTTGGAGGAGGGGAGAGTCAGAGGGATGAGTTAGTGAGAAGTGGGGTGCGGTCTGAGTCAGGTAAGGCGATGTGGGCGATGTGAAGGTAATGGGATTAAGGCAGGTAAATGTTAGTGGGGTGTATAATGACATCCTTGATAAATTATAAGGAAGAAAAGTTTATAAAGGAGATTAAAGATAGGAGAGATGAGGTTTTAGGGCCAGAATATAATGAATTAGTTATAACAGTTTTTCATGCAAGAGGGAGAGCTGCCAAGGGTAACAAAATATTAGAAAAAAAAGCCCACTGGAATTGCAGCTTCCCTAAAAATGTTCAAAGAATTAACCAAAAGCTTTGACACCTCTCTTTAAAAAAAAAAAAAAAGTCTAGTTGTAGGAAGATGGAAAGATAGAAACAGATAGGGAGTTCCAGGGTTTACCAGTGAAAGGTATGAATGATTGAGAATACTGATTAATTCTTGTATTAGAGGGTTGGGCAAAATAAGGATGATAGGAAGAGGAAAGCCTTGTACAGCGAGACCGCAGGAGGAGGGGAGACATGCAGTTAGCAAGGTGAGTAGAACAGTTAGCATGAAAATAGCGCTAAAAGATTGAAAGGGATGCAATATTTCGGTGGTGAGAAAGAGGCTGAAAACAGTCAGTCAGAGAAGGGGAGTTAATGAAACGAAAAGCTTTTGATTCCATCCTATCTAATAAAGCTGTATGAGTGGATCACCCCCAAACATGCGAAGAACACTCCATACAAGTACGGATAATGCCCTTCTGCAGAGATAGTAATTGGAAGGGCGAGAAAAACTGGCGGAGACGCTGCAAAAGCCCTAACTTTATAGAAGCTGTTTTAGCAAGAGATGAGATGTAAAGTTTTCCAGTTAAGATTATGAGTAAAGGACAGACCGAGGATATTCAGTGTGGGAAAAGAGAGACAGTTGAGCGTCATTGAAGAAGAGGGAATAATTGTCTGGAAGGTTGTGTCGAGTTGATAGATGAAGGAATTGAGTTTTTGAGGCATTGACAACTACTAAGTTTTCTCTGTCCCAGTAAGAAATCTTAGAGATATCAGAAATAAGGCGTTCTTTGGCATCCCTGAGTGATCTGTTGACTTCCTGAAGGGTTGGTCGTCTCTGAAAGGACGTGGAAAACTTTAGGGAATATAGTATCATCAGCTTAGGAGTGGATAGGGCAAGAAGTTTGGTTAAGAAGGTCATTAATGAATAATAGAAAGAGAGTGGGTGATGGGACAGAACCCTAAGGAGCGCCACTGCTAATAGAATTAGGAGAAAAACAGTGGCCGTCTACCACGGCTGCAATAGAACGGTCGGAAAGGAAATTTGAGATAAGAGGTTAACGAGGAAAGCTAAAAGCAATTATGAGATGAAGGTAGCCAGCCACGCGGAAGAGATTTTTTTGGTATAATAGACGAAAAGTTAAGAAGTGAGTGCTTTAAAGATCCCCAATGGGGAGCTGATTAGTTCTAGGAAGGAGATGAATGAAATTATGATCGAGTAATTTTCTAACTGTCTTCACCCAACAAAACAGGGAGGAAATTGTAGATAACAAACATTATTTTAAAGTAGAGAAGAGTGAGAAGCTGGCAGATATTCACATAACTAAGGAAAAGATAGAATAGGAGCACCTGATGAAATATACATACGAATGTTCAAGGAATGCAAGGAGGTCGTCAGCCAGCCTTTAGCATCGGTCTTTTTTTTAGGATGTCATTAGAGTCAGGTGAGGTACCGGTAACATGAAGGCAAGCCAATGTAGTCATTAAAAAACGACATAAAACCCTAACGTCTAAGTACAGACATGTCAGCTTAACTTCAATTGTAAGTAAATTAATGAATAGGAAAGAATATTAGAGACAATTAGGGAATAGGGAAGAATATTAGGGAGCACCTAGACCAGTGTTATTCACTAAGTTTTGCAATGGAGCCTCTTCGGTTAAACACATTCATTGAGAGAGCCGTAGCTAGTGCAAGCTAGCGTAACTCAACTAAATTAAGTAGTAATGGGCTGCTGGTGCAATATAGTAAATAAGATAAATTAAACATGAAGTAATGTTAGCCTATATATCTTGTTATTAATTGCAAAATAAAGACCAAGCTTACTTGATGATGTGATGAGAAGAGCGTTTTTTTTTTTTTTTTTTATTCATTTATCTATTTATTTTTCAAGAGCCGCAAATTGAGTCATCGCGAGCCGCGCAATGAATACCACTGGCGTAGACAAACACAACTTGATAAGCCATTCCCAACATGGCTTCACTAGTTTTTTTTTTTTTTTATAGTAAAGTTTACGAGTCTGCGGATAATGTTGATAATTATGACATCCTGTACCTAGATTTCAGTAAAGCGTTTGATAAGGTACCACCTCAGAGGCTGTAGGTAGCATGGACTAGAAGAGAAAATATTAGGAGAGATAAGGTAGTGGTTAAGCGATAGGCAACCGATCTAATTCCGAGTGGGGATCGAGTAATTAGTGGGTGCCATAGGATGAGTTTTAGGGACATTGTCATTTCTAATACTGCATATATTAATTAATGACTTGGATAATGGAATTAGTAGTGATATCAGTAAATTTGCAGATGACATAAAGTAGGCAGATTAATTAGGTCAGATTCAGATGCCATGGCCTTGCAGACATATTTGGATAGACTGTACTAATGGAAAGACATATACATATGACAAATGCAGTTCAACATTAACAAATGCAAGGTACTTAGCGTAGGTAGAAAAAATCCACACAATAGGTATGCAATAAACAACGACACCATGGTAAATTCAGAATATGAAAAAGACATAGAAGTTAAAGTTAGCTCCGATCTTGGTGAAAGAAAGCAATGCATAGAGGCTAGAAATAAGGCAAATAGGGTAGTGGGATGAATTTTTATGAGTGTTAGAAGTAGAAGCTCCGAAGTGATATCAAAATTAAATTTAGCGCTGGTCAATCTGCCTCTTGATTATGCGATGCAATTCTGGTCCCCACTTTATGAGAAAAAAACATAGGTTTATTGGAGTCAGTGCAGAGTAGAATGTCAAAAAAATACAGAGGATGAGGGGTATTCACCATGAAGTGAGACTGAACAAACTAAATTTGCATTTCTTAGAGAAACGTAGCTTAAAACGGGATATGATAAAAGTATCTAAGTGGTATAGGGGTTATAACAAAAGGGACATGAGCAAAGATTTTAGATCACTAGAGGGGATACCAGAAATAACGGGTTTAAGCTTCAGAAAATGAGATTTAGGAAAGAAATGGCAAGGAACTGGTTCTCTAGCAGAGTGATTGATGAATGGAACGGAGTCAGTAATTATATTATTAATGCTGAGTCAATAGGGAGCTTTAAAAGAAGATTAGATAAATTTATGGATGAGGCTGAAATATGAAATTAGATAGCTTTGCTCATACAGGGACTTCCCGTGTGTGTAGGCCTGACAGCTTCTCTTTTTTTTCTGATGTTCTTATGTTCTTACAATTTATTATTATCATCATTTATTATCATCTTTATTATTATTATTATTATTATTATTATTATTATTATTATTATTATCATTATTATTATTATTATTATTATTATTACTATTGTTATTACTATTAATATCATTATCATTGTGGCAGGTATTAAGATAACAATGACAGCGGTCTTCAAAACATGTTTAGTCTATACAGCGGCAAGGACTTACCAATTCCATGAGCACTCTGAGGCACCTTGTGGAATTGTTGTGGTCCATACCTGTAGGAGCAGTTCTCTCCATACTAGTTTGGTGGTCGTTTCTTGATGGTAGACAAGTTCGAATCGCTTCTTATAGCTCCTAGCTCAAGTTCCGCCCACATTACTTCACTCGCCAGTTGGTCATGCTATTGGTTGACGAAATAGTCGTAGCTGATATTTAGTTACCAATCAGGGAATTATCCTCTCCGCATGGGAATTATAGAATTGATTGCTATTTCAAATGTCACAAGTCGATGTACAAGGAATAAAAAAAATAAATAAATATACAAATAATAATATTTTTTTGTATCAAGTTTTTGAGTTCTACAGTATTTTTTTCTTTTATCAAAAGTCCAGCTATATGACACATTTATATAAATTCAAAATTGTTCTTTCTTTTACAGTTAAAATGACTCTTAAGTTTTTTTTTTTCTTTTTAATTTGTGAAAGCTATTTTAGTACATTAATGGAATATATTATCCAAAATCATGGATCATTCGCCTTTCTATAGTATAATTGCGTCGGAACGAAGGTGTGTGTGTGTGTGTGTGTGTGTGTGTGTGTGTGTGTGTGTGTGTGTGTGCAGGAGTTACCTCGAGTTTTTATTTATGTAACAGAGAAAAACTTGCCAAGGGTAACATAAAATCAGAAAAGATTCACTTATAGTTGTCAGTCTCCTTGCAGGTCCAAAAGAGTTAGCTAAAAATGAAGGGATAAATGTTTTCAAAACCCGCTTTTAAATTAATTCAAGTACAGAAGCAGGTAGGGAGTTCCAGGTTTACCAGAGATAGGTATGAATGATTGAGAATACTGGTTAACTCTTGCATTAGCGAGTTGGACAGAGTAGAGGTGAGAGGAAGAAGAAAGTTTCGTACATCGAGGCCGCAGAAGGACGGGAGGCAGTAGTAGAACAGTTAACATGAAAATAGTGGTAGAAGATGTCAAAAGGTAAAACATTCTTGTGGTGCGAAAGAGGTTCAAGACAGAGAAGGGGAGTTGATAAGACCAAAAACTTTTCATTCCATTATCTAACCAAACTGTGTGAGAGGAACCCCACAATACATGCGAAGAATACTCCATATATAGGCAGACAAGGCCCTTATATTGAGTTAGCAGTTAGTGGGGTGAGAAAAACTGGCGGAGACGCCTCAGAACGCCTGACTTCAAGTAAGCTGTTTTAACAAGAAATGATATGTGAAGTTTCCAGTTTACATTATGAGTAAAGGACAGACCGAGGATATTCAGTGTGCAAGAGGGAGACAGTGTCATTGAAAAAGATGGGATAGTTGTTGGGCATGTTGTGTGAGTTGATAGATGGAGGAATTGAGTTTTAAGGTATTGAATACTACCAAGTTTCTTCTCCCCCAATCATAAATCTTGAAAAGATCAGGTGTGCAGTTGAGTCACAGCGGGAACTGTTAACTTTCTTAATGGTTGGCCGCCACTTAAAAGACGTGGAAAATTGTAAAGTGATATCATCATCGTTGCAGTGGATAGGACAAGAAGTTTGGTTTAGAATAGCATTGATAAATGATCGGAAGAGTTATGGTAAGTACATATTTTAGGATTTGATAGTTCAGGTAATTCTAAGTCTAAAACACTCTCTAAAAAAAATTGTGTTTTTCTCTTTATTTTGTGATAAATTAAAGTGTGTGTGTGTGTGTGTGTGTGTGTGTGTGTGTGTGTGTGTGTGTGTGTGTGTGTGTGTGTGTGTGTGTGTGTGTGTGTGTGTGTGTGTAATTCACCACGTTCGTCTGCTGGTCACACAGCCAGTCTTCCCCATTACGGAGCGAGCTCAGAGCTCATAGACCGATCTTCGGGTAGGACTGAGACCACAACACACTCCACACACCTGGAAAGCGAGGCCACAACCCCTATTTACTGCTAGGTGAACAGGGGCTACACATTAAGAGGCTTGCCCATTTGTCTCGCCGCGCCGGGACTCGAACCCGGCCCTCTAGATTGTGAGTCGAGCGTGCTAACCACTACACTACGCATGTGTGTGTGTGTGTGTGTGTGTGTGTGTGTGTGTGTGTGTGTGTGTGTAATGTACAAGAAACTAGTGGGGTGAGAGGGAAAAAAAAGTCTTGTGCAGCGACGCGGCAAAAGGAGGGGAGGCACACACCAAAATAAGTAGAACAGTTAAAATCAAAATAGTGATAGAATATAGCAAAAAATGCAACATTCCGTTCGTGAGAGAGAGGATCGAAATAATCAATCAGAGAAGAGGAGCTGAAAAAAAAAAATCTTCTATCCTATCTAAACAAACTTTGTGAGAAGATTGCTTCATATATGGATGGATAATTGGCTCATGTACAGAGTTACTTCATTTATTTATTTATCTTTTTATGCAGGAGGGGCAACTGGCCAAAGCCAACAAAAAATGGAAAAAAAGGACCATTGGGATGCCAGTTCCCTAAAATGTGAAGCGAGTTATCCAAAATTCAGGGATAAATGTCTTGAAACCTCCTTCTTAAAAGAAGGAAGATGAAAATACAGAAGCAGGCAGGGAGTTCCAGAGTTTACCAAAGAAATGTATGAATGATTGAGAATATTGATTATGATTAACTTTGTACGTATTAGAAAGTTGGACAGAAGATGGGTGAAAGGAAGAAGAAAGCCTTGTGCAATGTGCCGCAGGAGTAGGGTGGCACGCAGTTAGCAAGACCAGTAGAGCAGTTAGCATGAAAATAGAGATAAAAGATAGCATGGGTTGCAACATTTTCAGAGGTGAGAAAGACAGGCAGTCAGAGAAGTTGATGTGACGAAAAGCTTTTTATTCCACCCTATCTAATGAAACTGTGTGAGTGGCAACCCGAAACATGCGAAAAAGTATATACAAGGACGGATAAGATACTTGTACAGAATTAGCAGCTGGAGGGGCGAGAAAAACCGGCGGAGACTCCGCAGAACGCCTAAATTCATATAAGCTGTTTTAGCACGAGGTGAGATGTGAAGTTTCCAGTTAAGATTATGAGTAAAGGAAAGACTGAGGATATTCAGTGTGGAAGAGGAGACAGTTGAGTGTCATTGAAGAACAGGGGATAGTTCTCTGGAAGGTTGTGTCGAGATGATAGATGGAGGAATTGAGTTTTAGAGGCATTGAACACTACCAGTTTTCTCTTCCCCAATGAGAAATCTTAGAAATATCGAAGCCAGGCGTTCTGTGGCGTCCCTGCGTGATCTGATGACTTAAATGAAAGATTGGTCGTCTCTGAAAAGATGTGGAAAGGTGTAGGGTGGTATCATTACCGTAGGAGTGGCTAGGGGAAGAAATTTGGTTAAAAAGGTCATTAATGAATAATAGAAAGAGAGTAGAGTGACAGGACAGGACCCTGAAGAACACCACAGTTAATAGATTTAGATGAACAGTGGCCGTCTACCACGGCTGCAATACAACGGTCGAAAAAGAAACTTGAGATAAAGTTGCAGAGAGAAGGATAGAAACCGAAGGAGGGCAGTTGTGAAAAAAAAAACTTTGTGCCAGACATTATCAAAAGCTTTTGATGTGTCTATAACGCGACAGCAAAAGTTTTACCGAAATCCCTAAAAAAGATTACGTGTACTTTCAATTCTTGAAGTAAGTACCTTATCTCTTCCTGTCATTCATTAATGCCTTTTCTAAGCCACATTTTTTGCCCTATCCACTTCGACGCTGATGATACCACACTACAATTATCCACGTCTTTTCAGAGACGGCCAAATCTTCAAGAAGTTAACAGTTGAGGCAGTGACGCGACAACTAGCCTACTGATCTTTCCAAGATTTCTTATTGGGGCAGAGGAAACTTAGTAGTATTCAATGCCTCAAAAACTCAATTCCTCCATCTATCAACTCCACACAACCTTCCAGTTACCAGTTGATGGGGTGAGAAAATTTGTCGCAGACGCCTCAGAACGACTGGCTTCATGATATAAGCTGTTTTAGCAAGAGATGAGATGTGAAGTTTCCAGTTAAGATTATGAATAAAGGACATTCAAGAATATTCAATATAGAAGAGGGGGGTCAGTTGAGCGTAATTGAAGAAGAGGAGATAATTGTTTGGAAGTTGTGTCGAGTTGATAGATGGAGGAATTGAGTTTTTGAGGCATCGAATACTACTAAGTTTCTTCTGCACCAATCAGAAATTTTGGAAGATCAGTAGGCTTGCCGTTGCGTCACTATCTGAATTGTTTACTTCCTGAAGGTTTGTTCGTCTCTGAAAAGACGTGTAAAAGTGTAGTGTAGTATCATCAGCCTCGGAGTGGATAGGGCAAGAAGTTTGGTTTAGATAAGACATCAATGAATGATAGGAAGAGATAAGGAATATTTCAGCATTTCATAGTTCACGTAATTCGAAGTCTAAGACAAACTTTACAAACGTTCTGTGTTTTTCTTTATTTTGTGACAAATTAACGTGAAATTAGTTTGCAACGAAAACATGTTTTGTTTCATTCTCCACTTGGGTGAACCTTCACCTCCGGCGTCCTTTCTCGGCTGGCTATGTACTCAAGTGTTGTTGTGCGACACCAAATGATTTTATTATGTGTGTGTGTGTGTGTGTGTGTGTGTGTGTGTGTGTGTGTGTGTGCAAGGTAGAAGAAACTGGTAGTAAATGACAAATTATATATTTTGTTGTGTCAATAAAGTATATACATGAAACAATGATAAAGTGGACTTTGAATGGTACTTATATGTACAGTAGATACATGGCCACTTAACTAATTCCTGATGCTAATGGTTGGACTTTGTACTGCCATACGGACAATACTGCCTTGAGTGTCAGTACCATCAAATAATGATCATATCGCCTTATGGATATTATTTTATGAATATCTTGCCCGAACCATCAATGTAAAATATATGATATATTTACAAATAGGATAATTATATATATATATATATATATATATATATATATATATATATATATATATATATATATATATATATATATATATATATATATATATAGGCAGGAGAGGCAACTGGCCAAGGACAACAACAACAACAAAAAAAAGGCTCACTGG
>NC_059281.1:491937-501259 GCF_017591435.1 Portunus trituberculatus
TTGTGATCGCTGTTACCTAAATGGCGTCCAACCTCCACTCGTGTAACTGTCTTCTCCCTGTTTGTCAGAATTAAATCTTTCCCCGTGTGGGTTCAAAAATTATCCTGTATGATCTTAATTAACTCATCTGCTTCCCTGTTACCTAGTAATCAACATTCCTATAGTTAAAATCCCCTACCACACATACCTCACTATACCTGGCTGTTCTATTTCCTCCCATAGGGAAGAGTTTATTTGGCCTGAAGCATTTGGTGGCCTGTACACTAAACCTATTACTACTGACTGAGACCCTTCCTTATTATATCTACCCATAGAGACTCTTTATTGCTGTCTATCTTAATTCTGCTGTTTATGCAAGATTGCAGTGTGTCCTTGACGTATAAGGCCACTCCTCCCCCTCCTCTGTTTTCCCTGTCCTTATGAAAAAGTGTATAACCATCAATTTTCACCTGCTGATCAAATACCTTCTCTGACATATCTAACCAGGTTTATGTTAAAGCAATTATATCGAAAATTTCAACAAACTGCTCCTCTCAGCAAATTTATTTTATTTAAAATACTCCTGCAGTTTGTGTAATACACTTTTAAACTATTCTTCGCATTTACTAAGCTGGTTACTTTTTTAGATTTGACTGTTTCTTCCTGCCTATGGGTCACCGATGCTCCTTCCCGGTCCTGTCCACCGAAAAAAGTGCTGGAGCGCATTTTTTTTCTAATTATTTATACCATGTGGGCTTTTCAAGAGAATTTATGGGCTTAAGGGAATACTGTTTAGGGTACCTGCTATCTCAAAGCCCACCCGTTAGGAAACTGTTGCCCCGAGTGAGGAAGCCTAACCTACAATCGGACCGTGGACAGAATTCGAGCCAGTGCGCTTAGAGACCCCTCGAACCCCAAAGCGGTTCCACTGTATCACGGCGGCCTTCAAGTGTTCCAGCCAAACACGAACACCTTGGCGTGATAAATGCACTCCATCCCTGGCATACAAGGTGTCCTTGCCGTAAAAGAGATCCCAGTTATCGATGAACGTCCATCCATTGCTTCTGCAGTGATCTGCAAGTCTGTAATTTAATGTAATAGCCATAGACAGCCATTCACCTGCCATTCCCCTCCTTGGCAACACACCGCATACTACAGGGGTTGCATCCTTATTTCTAATTTTAGCCAAAGCCTCCTTAAATCTCCTAAACAGCTTTTCACTTCTTAACTTACAAAGGTCATTTCCCCTAGCGCTGAGGAAAACAAGGGGTTTGGTCCCGTCCGTCAAACACGTGTCCAGCTGAGCACTTATCCTCTCAATTCCTGCCCCCGGTAAGCATACTCTCGTCCTCCTCCTCCAGTCCTTATCACAAAACGCCGTGTCCAAATGCCTCACCTGACTGTCACCGATTAGCATTATCTTACCTGCGGGTAGGGACCCCTCTACCCTCTTCACCTCGTCGCTTCCCGCCTCCTCTCTTCCTTCACTCCTCCAACACAGCGAAGGAATTTTCTGTTTCCACGCGCTGAATCGCCCTGAGGACCTTTTTCTCCTCTTTGCACCTTAGGACACCACTCGCCACTCCTCCTAGCCCTTCGTCTCATCACTTACTAATGAGACTTCAAGAACCGCTACTCCCTCAGTAGCTGAGTTCACTCGGCAGAACTCAGCCTGCAGGTCAGAGATTCGGCCTCGAAACTCCACCCGCACCTCCGAGATCCTTCGATGGAACTCAGCCTCCACCTCTGAGACCTTCATAACGAAGGCCTCGAGAATAGGAGAACTAACACAACCAGCCGAAACCGTAGGGAAAGCAGGGAAAGCTATCACTACGTAAATAAACCAGCAGATCACACACCACTACAGAGACTCGTCGCCACTATCAGAGACACGTCTGACCACTAGGAAGGTTGACCTGAGACTGAGAAAGGTTGACCTGAGACTAATATTTAGCGCAATTACCAGAGTGGAGAGAAGTGCCACGATATGGCTAAGGGAAAGAGATTCTCTACAGCCATCTTGGATAGGTCGAATGGCTAATTCGACACCCTTCACTTCTAGAGCTTTAGAACTTTGTAAGACTAGTGTACCACTCTCTTGGAAGGCAAACCGAGACGTGACATTACCAAATATTTTGGTAGATATCTAGTGGCTATACTCCTGCGACTACTCTACTACTACACTATTTTATTGTTGTGAACTACTACTGCAAAAACTACTTACACTTTTGTAATCAGCAAAGCTACATTAATTAGAGCAACTGATGATAATCTTGATTGTGATAATGAGGTCTTTCAACCGAGTGAGACAATTTACATTCATCTCATGCGATATGTGTAGAGTTTAGGTGTGGATCTTTTTTTCTTTTTTCCTCCTGATCTCTCATTCTGTGTTGTGGTCAGTAGTGATGGTATAAATAAAAACACGATCCTTGTCATGTCTTGTAAGTACGGATATATTTCTCGCTACATAGACCAGATGAATAGACAATCGACGATGAACCCTTCAACATACACAGTGACTTAAATGATGATTGCCTCTTACTATTCACTGAAAAAGAGTAGACATCGCTGGTGAAGAAGTTCCATGAGACGGCTCTTCACTAAACAGGAAAAAAAAAAAAAAGACTATGTTGTTAAAAACGGGTAGAGAAGCAGTAGACATCATAAGAGAAAGAAACAAAAACAGGAGGAATTGAAATTTTAGTTACTTACCAGAATAGGCTGCACTATATTACTCTACATTACAGTGTTATGATAATGTGAAGGATTATTTAATGTTATGTTTTGATCATTATTTACAAAATTGTATATATATTTTTTTTTACTGCCGTTGCTATCATTACTATGTACGAAATTGTCCATCATTTTTTTTTTTTTTACTGGTGTTGGTTTCATTATTCTGAACAAAATTGGCCATTCACAATAATATACTGGCGTTGGTATCACTAATTTATGTGTTGAATTTTCAATTGAGTTAGTGTCTGTTACTTTTAGTTCTACAAGATCAGGGATTAGTGAATGGAAAAATTAAATAAAAAAAAAAAATAAAAGACCAGACGAAAAGAAGGAATAAACGGAAGACTATAATTCCAGATGACGCCAGAAAGAGGAGTTGAGTTCACTAGTATTCTTCCAAGGGTCCAGGGATCATATAAACATTACCTGTAAAGTGGAAACAGTAGTAGTAGTAGTAGTAGTAGTAGTAGTAGTAGTAGTAGTAGTAGTAGTAGTAGTAGTAGTAGAAGTGATAATAGTGGCAGTAGTTGTGAGATAGTAGTACTAATAGTGAGATTAGTAATAATAATAGTAAGAATAGTAGTAGTAGTGGCAGTACTAAGATAGTAGCAGTAGTAATGGTGGTAGCAGTAGTAGTAGTAATAGTAGTAGTAGTAGTAGTAGTAGTAGTAGTAGTAGTAGTAGAAATAGTAAGCGTAGTACGAGTAGTAGTAGTTGTAATAACAGTAGTAGTAGTAATAGTAGTAGTGATAACAGTAGTAGTGGCAGTAGTAGTAGTAGTAGTAGTAGTAGTAGTAGTAGTAGTAGTAGTAGTAGTAGTAGTAGTAGAGGTTTTAATAGCGATACACTAGTATTATGCATAGTACATGTTAAATACAAATATGAATAATGGTAATTCATAATGCTAGTATTACAACAACAACAATAACAACCATTCTACTACTACTACTACTACTACTACTACTACTACTACTACTACTATAACTATTATTATTACTACTACTACAGTTCCCTCCTAAAATATAAGTAGTGACAAGATCAAGAAAGAGAAAACGGTTCTAACATTTTCGAGTATATATCTTTATCAGTCCATCATATGCCTCTTTTGTGTGCCCCAAACACCGACGAACATCTCCATCAGGAATATGATCACTGCAATGAAGATACCTGCTACCCAGGTTGCTAGTAATCCTCCAACCTTAGCAAGTCCGAGAGGCTTTAATTCGTCGTTTCCAAGACGTGGTGTCACGCATGCTGCATCAGGGATGTGTCCTTTTTTGGTAGCACGTATCCAATTAATCCTGAAAACATATTTTGGTTAGCTGATCGTATATGGAATGATACAATAGTTTCGAAATTTCGAGGATAGGGAACAAGAACGAGAAAGAACAGTGATAAGTATATGACTACAAGGAAAGAAAGATAGGCACGGATGGGCAATGTGAATCATTGGCCAGGTTCCCAACAATGTTAATGAAAATTCTCGTTAATTTGAGCTAGACCTACAAAAACCCCTTTACAAAATCTTGTTTTTCAACATCAAAAACCTTTGATATTGTGGAGGTGCATAGCATGTGTTTCAAAATACGGTCCATAGAGAAGCTTTGATTGTTTGAGTGTTGACGCTACTTTCACTGTCATGTAGCCAGTCCAACTGACTATTTTTATAACCATTACTGGAGTGCTTAGTTGCCTTATGCCTGTAAAGGAAATTATTCCTGCCGTAAAAATAATGACAGACTTTTAGCATAGAACACTCATTGTTGCAATGCGAAATCCAAATCCAGTCAAACAACGATATTAGATTATCTCAAGGGAAAACTACTCACTCAGATCATCTTATTAATGAAAATGAAAGGTTTGAGCTTAATGACTATTGACTGCAAAACGGTAATCAAGAAAGACATGCCAGCTTGTGGCCAATCCTTAGATGGGAACTTAAATGGAAAGGCTAGAGCTTAATGCCTATCGACAACACAAGTGACATTAAGGCAGAGTCATGCCAGCTTGTGGCGTAGTGGATAAGGTGTGAGATCGGGCAGACGTCCACGCTTAGGTTCGAATTCCACCATATATCACTTTGAAGCTTTGCCATTTGTCGAGTGGTTTAAAGTAACCTACATGTCACCATGATACCCAGGTTCTAAGTGGTTACACCAAAGATGCGTTTGAGTGGTGATATTGGTCCTATTATCGGTACAACTATTAATAAAATTTCCTGTGTCACTAATGGGTGGAAGCTTAACAGCACTTCCCACGTATATTCTTCAAGTATACCTACAGGCGCTATAGGCAATAACACAATAAAGAAAAAAAAAAGAAAAAAAGAAATACTTAGCTGGGGTTGTCGAGAAAGCGCGAGTCAAGATCAAAATCATCAAACTGGCGCCATTACGGCCACGAGCCGACTCCTTTACCTACTAACGTTTTCAGAGGCTCTGTCACTGTTATTTTTTTTTTTACAAATAACTCGATAACGATGCATTGTACGTGTATAATGTTTTGGAAACGGGCTATTCACCCCTTCTGCTAATTTTTGACTTGAAGTTGAATCATCTAAAGTTAATACTTAAGGTACTTAGAACATCATGACCATATCCAGCTTGTGGAAGCCGTGGCCGGACTTAGCTGGCAACAATCGAAACAACGTTCTGTATAAGCCCCGCCTTCCTGATCCCCCTTCCTCCTTCCTCCATATACTCCATTCATGTTGTATGGGAATGTATTTCCCCTTTTTTCTGTCAAATTGTCTTTTTTTCAATACTGACGCATGTACATGTACTGAATGAGCACTAAGAGGGTAATATGAAAAAGTAAATGAAAACATGTAACTTCCCAACTCAGGTAACACCCTGCAGTATGTCCCCCAACCTATCACCCCATCTTTCCTCTCCCCACCCCCTCTCTCAGCAATTATTACTGTCCCCCTCTTCCCTCCTCCCCCTCTCTCACCTCCATTCAGCATCAACATTGATAGTGAAGATGAGGACGACATATTCCTTGATAGTGATGAAGATCAATAAACAAATTTCTATATATCAGATAAACCTTGCATGTTATTGCCCTATCATGTCACCTTGTGTTGTACATTTCACGATGATAACATAATAAAACGTTGCGTATAGTCTTGCCTACACAGGTATACTGAAATGTATTCCCACAGTAATAAAGAGCAATTTCATTCAGTGCCATACACATGGATAGTGTTATCAGCTGATATCAAACTTAGAAAATAAAATAGGGAGAATGGGCCAGGAGGTGAATGTTGGTTAAGGGATAGTGGGAGAGAGAGAGAGGAGGAAGAGAGGGACGGTGATAGTGGGTGAGAGAGGGGAAGGGAGTAAGAGGGCGGAAAAGTGAGAGAGGGAGAGGAGGGAAGAGGGGACAGTGATAGTGGGTGTAAGAGGGGAGGGAGGAAGAGGCAGGGTGTGTTACCTGAGTTGGGAAGTTACATGTTTTCATTTACTTTTTTCGTATTACCCTCTTAGTGCTCATTCAGTATATACTGTGTACATGCGTCAGTATTGAAAAAAGACAATTTGACAGAAATAGGGGGAAATACATTCCCATACAACATGAATGGAGTATATGGAGGAAGGAGGAAGGGGGTCAGGAAGGCGGGGCTTATACAGAACGTTGTTTCGATGGTTGTCAGCTAAGTCCGGCCACGGCTTCCACAAGCTGGATATGGTCATGATGTTCTAAGTAAAGTACCTTAAGTATTAACTTTAGATGAATCAGCTTCATGTCAAAAATTAGCACAAGGGGTGAATAGCCCGTTTCGAAAACATTATACACGTACAATGCATCGTGATCGAGTTATTTGTAAAAAACAGCGTGACAGAGCCTCTGAAAACGTTATAGGTACTAGTCAGCACCGCATTAGATAGGAAAGGCTTGGACTTAATGCCTATCGACTGCACAAAGCGTCATTAAAGCCTGCGTCATACGCATCACGATAAAGGGCAAACGCCACGCGATTGAGCATGACATGGATTTTTTGCAAGATAACCGACGAATCCCATGGCTCACGACAGCCGCCAGGCCGTCACATCACAGATGTGGGATGAGCACACGATATTACTATGACTACAATGAGTATAGGACGATCATTTAACGATACACCGTGTTGCTATAAATAATTTTTCACAGTTCCTTTACGACACTAGCACGATGGTCACAGGACACACACGATAGAGATGAGATGTTACTCGAAGGTATATCGATACCAAACGATGTGTAACGACAACAGACAACCGCAGAACGACACCTGAACGAATCGCACTAATGCCGACCGGCAGGACTTTTTTTTCCGGAATTGACGCATATATATATATATATATATATATATATATATATATATATATATATATATATATATATATATATATATATATATATATATATATATATATAATATATATATGTAAATTGTGGCCCCACACATAGCCTCCAAAATAGCATCCACTGACATCACGGAATCATATCCCATGCAACATGGTCCTTTGCACGCCTTATCCCTGTCACTGCAAGACATGCCTTACCGCATGGACCTTCCCACGCCTCCCCAGCAGGACAGAGATGAGTACTACACGAACTTGAACTTGAAATTAATAGTCTGCTAGTCATCAACCTCAAAATTTTATTTGATATAACTCATCTACTCAACACTGACGAACAACAAAAGATGAAGCTTGGGAGGAAGGTCCGTAGCTGGTCTGTTAGGTCGTGGACTGCGCAGAGGGAACAATATGGCCACTACTACCGACTTCTGCCTTACCTCCAAAAATGTGACCCTGATTCCTACAGATATTACCTGCTGGACGACCACACCGTGTTCAAAGAATAACACCTCAAATAAGTAGATACGACACAAATTGGAGGAAGGCAATGTAATGGGGGGTATGTTTGTCCATTACACTGAACGTCATGGCTACAGGGGAGGCCTACAAAACGTTATCTACTTATTTTCGTATTTATCGTGTTATCAACACCTAAGACTCGATTTTCCAATGTGATTCACTCCGGTATAACGAGTTCTCGTTCTAATAAGTTAGTTATGTTATCTTTCTATCATCGTCTGGCTTTCGGTCGGTTATCGTGCCATCATTTGGATTGTCGTAAAGTTTTTGGACAACCACGAATACGACGACAATGCAACGAATACAATGAATGCCACACGATAATCACACGAACGTACATCGATAGCGATACCGTTAGTTTGTAAGTTTTTTTTTTTTTTACTTGAAATCGCGAAAAAATGAGGGATGCATTTTTTTTTTTTTTCAAGATGAATCAGGAAAAATGCACGACTATGTGTCACTTGCAGTTTTACTCAGTGTTACACGATAGTTAAGTTTTTTTTTTTCTGCAAAGTGATGTAGATTCGTGGCGCGGTCTGATCCCATCGTGTCTTGTGGGACACGGCTTTACGGTGGACATGTCACCTTATCGGCAATCCTTAGTTAAGGTTGAAGGGAAATCATCACCAATCTCACCAATAAAGGCCGTGTCCCACAAAGCACGATGTGAGATGACCCCACTACGAATCAGCATGACTGTAACATCGTGTAACATCGTGTGAAAAATGAATTTGGAGTCGTGAAACATCGAGTGACAGTCTAGGACGTATCTTGTCCGTCGTGCTTTTTTTTTCCGCGATTCATTCTGAAAAACAGTTCATCACTTATTTTTTTTGCGAATATCGTTGAAAAAAAAATACTAACCTATCGTATCACTTTCGGTGTACGTTCGTGTGATTGTCATGTGGCATTCATTGTGTTCACTGCATGGCCGTCGTGTTGCAGAAGAAAAATAAAGAAAAAGTTGGAGGAAGTCTCAAGACGTATATGGTCTAGACATACTGAGAGATCACTCCGACTTGGGGACATTTATGGTCCCATCTCCAAAAGGGATTCCGAGGCTGGTGTAGGAGTTGCTATTTTTTTTCTTTTATTTCAAGTGAAGAGTGTGTGTGTGTGTGTATGTGTGTGTGTGTGTGTGTGTGTGTGTGTGTGTGTGTGTGTGTGTGTGTGTGTGTGTGTGTGTGTGTGTGTGTGTGTGTGTGTTTGTTTGTGAGTGTGTGGAGGAAATACTTGTAATTTTTGTCTTTATAGAGCAGGCTGTGACTGTCCCCTTAAGTTGTGAGATACAAAAGGAAACGTTCAGAGAATTCACAAGTAGCTTTGATGCCAAGTTCACAGCATCCTATGAACTGATTAAAACTAGAACTGGGCAAACCAGGACAGGTCCAGATCAGAACTAGTGCTTCTCGACCACGATGGAAGTAAATTATTACTTCGGTTGGTGTCTACTACCTCCTCCTGAATCTTAAGAGACAATCCACCTTGAAATCAGTCTAAAACTTATAACAGTCTCTAAGTAATTAACTTTAGTCTATCCTATATAGTTACCCATAGGAATCTTTGTTAATATTATACCACGTAACGAATGTTATTAAGCTAAATTATGTACTTAACTTTAAACTGTTTTCCTCCCTATTTTTGTAGCTTGTCTTATTCTCTTTCTCTGTCTCTTTGTCTAGTGCATCGAATAAGGCGTAGGATATAGACTCATCTTTCGTCTCATACAGATGCAATGGGAT